>NW_020864570.1:0-125695 GCF_003713205.1 Coffea eugenioides
AAATCAAGGTTGGATGGTTGGTTTTGATGATTTGGAGCAAGCTTGAAGAGTTTTCTTCCTTGTGCTTAGAGTAAGAGAGAGAGAAAGAGAGAAAGAGAGGGCTGGCCACCATGAAGGATTTTTTTGATGATTTTTGGTCATTTTTGGTTTATTTAAGTCAAATGGTAAGACCATGAATAGTGGTCTTAAGGTATGAAGCAATCACATGGTGACACTTGTCACCTTTTATTAAATACCTACCTAACTTGTCTCTCTCATATCAATCCAAATTGCAACCTCTACTTATCTCTTAACACCCGGTAAATTAATTCCAGTATCCAAAACTTAACCTAGTTGGCCGAATTTTTCCGAACTTTTAGCACTAGTGGGTCCCACGTCCGGTATACGCTCTTAATTTCTCAAAACCTATTCGATACTAGAAAAAGCATCTAAAAATTATATCTGCTCCTTAAAATTATCTAGAAATTTTCCTAAGCACGAAAATGCAGAAAACAAGACATGAAAGATTCTAAAACCTAGGAAATGGAAAATTACGGGTTCTCACACTCTCTCCCCCTCAAAAGAATTTCGCCCTCGAAATTTCTCACCTTAACTCACGAAAAGGTTAGGGTATTTCGTTCGCATTTCTTCTTCCACTTCCCAGGTAGCTACCTCTACCCCATGGTTTCTCCACAGTATCTTCACCAATGGAATCTGCTTGTTTCTTAGCTCTTTGACTTTCCGGTCAAGCACTTGGACAGGTTTTTCTTCGTAAGCAAGTAATTCGTCCACGTCGATCTCCTCTGGTTGTAAGACATGGGAGGGGTCAGGATAGTACTTCTTGAGCATCGTGACGTGGAAAACGTCGTGAATTCGAGAGAGACTTGATGGCAGTTCTTGTCTATACGCTACCGCATCTATCCTCTGCAAGATCTTATAAGGTCCGACAAACCTTGGTTGAAGCTTCTTTCCTTTACCTGCCGTGACACTCCGTAAAGGGGTGACTTTAAGAAATACATGGTCTCCAACCTCGAACTCCAAATCTTTCCTTCTATTGTCTGCGTAGCTCTTTTGTCGGCTTTGAGCTGTTTGGAGTCGTTGCCGTATCAACTTGACCTTTTCTCGAGCTTCCTCCATCCAAGGAATAGTTGCTGGATCTAGTGTCTTCCTCTCGCCAACTTCATCCCAATAAATTGGTGATCGGCATTTTCGTCCATATAGTGCTTCATATGGAGCCATTTGAATCGATGAATGGTAGCTATTGTTGTATGCAAACTCTACTAAGGTCATGTGTTGACCCCAGTTGCCTCCAAAATCCAGAATGCAAGTTCGTAGCATGTCCTCGAGAGTTTGAATGGTTCGTTCTGATTGTCCATCCGTCTGAGGGTGATAGGTTGTGCTCAAGTTGAGTTTCGTCCCTAGAGTCTCCTGGAACTTTTGCCAAAACCGAGATACGAAACGTGGATCTCGATCGGAGACGATGCTCACCGGAACACCGTGCAGCTTTACAATCTCGTCCATGTACAGTTGAGCCAACTTGTCCATGGAATACTTCATGTTCACCGGCAAGAAATGGGCCGACTTGGTTAATCGATCGACGATCACCCAAACGGCATCGTGTCCTCGCTGCGTTCGCGGCAAACCTGAAACGAAGTCCATGGTGATGTTTTCCCACTTCCATTCAGGTATCTCAAGGGGTTGTAACAAGCCCGATGGTTTTTGATGCTCTGCTTTCACTTGTTGACATATGAGACATTTTTGCACGTACAGAGCAATTTCCTTCTTCATATTGTCCTACCAATAATTTCCTTTCAGGTCTTGATACATCTTACTACTACTCGGATGGATTGTATACTTGGATCGATGGGCTTCCTCTAGAATCTCCATTTTCAACGATTCATCCTTCGGCACCACTATTCGGTTTCGGTATTTTAACATACCCTCAGGTCCAAAATTGAAATCAGTGGTTTCTCCTTTTCCTACTTTCTCTCCCCATTTCTGTACCAGTGCATCTTCCTTTTGAGCTTCTTTAATTCTCTCCAAGAAAGTGGAAGTCACTTGAATATTGCCAAAAATCACCTTATGGCTCCCAGGGCAGGGTTTCCATTCACACACGGAGTCTAACAATTCCCACTCTTTGATCATTAGACTCGCGACCTGAGCTTTGCGACTTAGGGCATCGGCCACCACGTTTGCTTTTCCCGGATGGTAGTTGATGGTACAGTCGTAATCCTCCAGAAATTCCATCCACCGTCGCTGCCTCATGTTTAATTCCTTCTGTGAGAAAAGATACCTCAGGCTTTTATGATCGAAGTAAACCTCGAAAGTTACTCCATATAAGTAGTGCCTCCACTTCTTCAGAGCAAAAACAACTGCAGCTAGCTCCAGATCGTGGGTCGGGTAATTTTGCTCGTGGGGTTTTAACTTCCTCGAGGCAAAAGAGATCACATTTCGGTTTTGCATTAATACACAACCCAGGTTTTCTCGTGATGCATCAGTGTACACAGCATATCCGTCCACCCCGTTTGGTAAGGCTAGAACTGGAGCCATGGTCAATCTTTTCTTTAATTCTTGAAAACTTGTCTCACTTCGGGCGTTCCATAAGAACCGACCATGTTTCTTCGTCAAATCGGTTAGAGGACCGGCTAGTTTGGAGAAGTCCTTGATAAAACGCCGGTAATATCCAGCCAGTCCTAGAAAGCTGCGGACCTCTGTGGGAGTTTCTGGCCTCTTCCAATTAGTCACAGCCTCTACTTTCGCCGGGTCAACTGAAATACCCTCTTGAGAAATTACGTGCCCCAGAAAAGCAATTTTCTCCAGCCAAAATTCGCACTTGCTGAACTTGGCATACAGTTGATGGTCTCTCAGGGTTTGCAAGACAGTCTCCAAGTGTTGCTCATGTTCTTTACAGGTCTTGGAATAGACCAGGATGTCATCGATGAAGACCACTACAAATCGATCCAGGTAGGGCTTAAAAACCCTATGCATTAGGTCCATGAAGGCGGCAGGAGCATTGGTTAGTCCAAAGGGCATCACTGCGAACTCGTAATGCCCATATCTCGAGTTGAAGGCGGTCTTCGGAATATCCTCCTTCCTGATTAGTAACTGGTAGTACCCTTGGCGGAGGTCCAGTTTCGAGAAAACCACCGCTCCTTGCAACTGATCAAATAACTCATCGATATGGGGCAGTGGATACTTATTTTTAATTGTAATATTATTCAGGCCCCGATAATCAATACACATCCTCAAACCACCATCTTTTTTCTTCACAAACAGTACAGGAGCTCCCCAAGGAGACCCACTCTCTTGAATGAATCCCCGCTCCAGAAGGTCCTGTAATTGCAACTTTAGCTCCTTGAGCTCGGCAGGAGCCATTCGGTATGGTGTTTTTGAGATAGGTGAGGATCCCGGTAGCAGGTCTATTTTGAATTCAATTTCTCTTTCCGGAGGTAAGGCTACTAATTCATCAGGAAACACATCCGGAAATTCCTTCACTATGGGCACATCCTCCACTTTCAACTTATCTGTGGGGGTGTTAATCAAAAAGGCCAAAAATCCTTACGCCCCTCGACTTAGTAATTTCCTAGCCCGAATGCCCGAAATCAAAGCAGATGAGGCTAACCGACCCCTTATATCCAACCTTAAGGTCGCCTCACCAGGAATGCGGAATTCGACCACTTTTGTTTTACAATCCAGTTGGGCATTGTACTTGGTAGCCAATCCATACCCAATATCACATCATAGCCCTTAATGACCAAGCTTATCAAGTCCCCTAGCAATTTCCTTTCTCCTACCCACACTTCACAATTCCTATAAACCATACTAGTAACCAACTGTTGATTCCCCGTAGGTGTACTAACTTCTAGGTCGTATGGTAAACTAGCAGGTTTTATATCGATGCCACACATGAAATCAGGGTTAACAAAGGAATGAGTGGCACCAGGATCAATTAAAACTTTGGCAAAACGGTGGAAAATAGGGATCGTACCTTCTACGACCTCTGAGGAATCTGGGACCTGTCGAGGTTCTAAGGAATAGACTCGAGCTGGCACCTTAGGTTTCGCCTCATTCCCCTTATTCGGTCCCGAATTGGTCTTTGGCGTGGTTTGAGTTCCCCTTCCGTCTTGCGTTATGAGTGGGCAGGTAGCAAGCTGGTGGTCTGCGCTTCCGCAACGCAGACATTTACCTCCCTTCTTCCAGCAATTGTCTTCAGAGTGATTCGGCTTTCCGCAGTACCCGCAAGGTCCACGAGACGCCGAACCTGAGCCCTTCTGGAAGTTTCCACCTTGGCCTCTCCCGGCTGGGCCGCCCCTAGACTGAGCCCCTCTGCCGGAAACTGACTGTCGTCCACCTCCAGCTCCGCGTCCGAACTTGGAGGGAGTACCTTTGTCCCCTTGTCCGGAGCTGCTTCCAGGAAAGCCCCGCTTTTTCGCCTGGAAGTTCCGGACCTGCAATCGAGCACTCTCTACCCTTTGGGCCTTTTCTACGACCTCGCTAAAAGCATTGATTTGAGCCACTGCGAGGTCCTTTTGGATTTCGACGTTCAAGCCCTGAATGAAACGCCTAATTCGCCGTTGCTCCGTCATGATCAACTCAGGCGCGAATTTGGACAAACGGGTGAACTGGCTCTCGTATTCAGCCACCGATTGAGTTCCTTGGCGGAGTCGGATGAACTCGTCTTCCTTCCTCTCCTGAACTAGAGGAGGGAAGAATTTCGCGTTAAATTCCCTGATAAAATTCACCCAAGTCCTGGGCGTTTGTTCCCGTTCCCATTTTTGGCATATGACGTTCCACCTGGAATGGGCCGCCCCTTCTAACTGGAATACGGCAAAAGTCACCTGCCGTTCATCGGTGTAGTGCAAGGCCGAAAAAATATCAACCATTTTCTCGAGCCATCTCTCGGCAACATCCGGATCAGGTCCCCCAATGAATTTGGGTGGAGCAAACTTTTGAAAACGTTCGAGAGCTCTGTCTTCGCTCTCGACATGGTTGACAGGGTTTCCAGGGTTAGGGTTTGGGTTCTGGCCCTGTTGCTGCACCACTTGTGCCAGCAAGTTAGTCATTTGCTGCATAGCAGCAGCGATTTGCACATTGGGGTCAGGGTTAGGTCCAGTAGAGGTTTCCCCAGTACCCCTATCCGGTGTGGGTTGTCTATTACCGCGCCCACGTCCCCGTCCACTACGTGTTCCTTCCATAAACTTTACTTGGTCTAGGCAATGGTACTAAACCAATATAAAACATTGCATGTAAGTAAACTCAAAACTTCCCAAACAAATATATACATTCCAAACAAAGCAAACAACGCACATATATACAATCAGTCAAGTCAAGTTCAGTCAAGTCAAGTACAAGCATGGACAATCCCCAAGGGAATGGCCTCATCAAAAGAAATATACATGTAGCTAATCTAGCCGTACAAAACGATTAGCTAAGGCCCTTCTCTCTATCCGCCCTATATACAAAACCAAAACTATCCAAAACAACTCTAGGAGTCATGACCTAGACCGACGACGAGTTATGAGACCCACCCAACGAAGTGGATGCAACCCCAGCCTCAGGACCCGCGCATGAGTCCTCGTCACTCACGCCCTCAACCACGTCCGCGCAAAGATTCAGGATCGATGCAGCTCGAACCTTCACCTTGCGAGCTCGCTTACTCTCGCGCTCTTGGACCTCCTTCAGCTGATCGCAGAGGTCATCAACTCTATCCTCGGCCTCAAGTACATTGTCCTTCAAACCCTCAATGCGCTCGGCCTGTCTCTCATTGGCTGCCCTAAGTTGGGTCACCTCGGCCTCCAGTCGAGCATTCTCTCCGGCCAACTCCTTACGCTCCTTGTCCACTGCAAACACGAGAGCGTTAAGATAGGCATACTTATGTTTACACTCACACCGTCGGAGACGGTTAGACGGGCTCCAGCGTACGACGGCCCCTCCTGGTCGTATCTGGTACGGGATCCCTGGGAGCGCTACACGAGGTCGCTCGCCTGCAGGGTCACCACTCGGTCCACTAGATCCGTCCATCCTACACCAAAAGCAATTAACCATAAATAATCTTAAAGGCCATAAACAATAAACCCTCAAATCAAGCATTCCTACAACACCCAGGCTAATTCAAACCTAGGCTCTGATACAACCTGTGACAGCCCCACCTTCCCCTAAGGCGAACCAAAGGGGTTAGTGGACTACCTGCCCAGCTCTCGCCAGGACTAACGGTGCAGTTTAGAGCGATCTATCGCGTTCCGGAACTTATAACGCGCGTAAACAAGGCAAAAGGGCAAAATAACCCAAAATAAAAAAATGAAATTTGGAGTCGTCCATGAATAGTAACCGACCCGTCAGAACGCAACCAAATATCAAACAAACATTCACATCTTGAACTTTAGCAATTACAATCCAAAGTGACATACAAAAGTTTTCAAAAGTTAATATATACACGGTTTGCCAAATTGAAAGTGAAAACGGCCCTAAAGATACATTTAGGGTTTCACTTCATATACAATACAAAAGAGATATACATCTAGTTATAAGCATCAAGCTTTCATTCAATATAGTAAAAATAAGCAAAGGCACACGTCAAATATGGTGATAAAAGGATACGGATGGCTCTCAAGAGCCCTTTCCTCGTTTGCATTTCTTGATCGGACGTCATTGACTCTCCGTCAATGTTCAAAAGTACCAACCGTAGACTCCACTTTACTTCCACTCCTTCCACCTAACATACCCCTACCGGGCCCGAAATCCAAACACTTGCACTTTGGTATTACTCGAGTAAACCGGAATCGAGAGTCTCGCATACTACAAGATTCCATATAACACTTCCCCAAGGCATATCAATTGGCACGACCAAGCCCTCGCCGGCTCGATTCAATCAACTACCAATGGGGTTGAGCTCAAAAATAACAATTGTAGTCGTTGGATACTCGTCCAAACGACACCACGCCATGTACTTTCATTTCAAGTAACACTTCGTGTAACATTTCAATCACATGATAACAATGATATAAAGCACATAGTGAGAGTGATAAAGTACACTTTCACTTCAAGCAATTAACATTCAAAGCACCAAGTTCAAGTATCAAAGCCATATATTAACATACAAGTGAGTAGTACACTCACCAAGCTCGCAAATGTGGTTTCATGCACTTCCGTCAAAAGAACGTTGTGCACCACCGTCACGCCCTAAAACATGCAAACAAGTACAATGAGACTCGATAACGAGTCATAAACCAAGGCCAAACATGACCCCAATAGGGTTCCATAAGCATATACAAACATTAGAGGAAACCAGAAAATTCGGAAATGCAATTAGCTTTGGCCCTGAAAAAAACAGTTTTTGACCTCATTTTACGGTAATGGCACCAATTTCACTACGATTATCGGATGAAGGTGTACAATACACCGATTCGAAGCTAAAAGACAGGGCTACAACATCACAGAAGGTCACTCAACCCAGTTTTGAGTGAAAATAGGTCAAAAATGCAAGATACTACATCAAAACCGTAAAAACAGATTCACAAAACACATTCTAGCGGAAACATCATAACTCAGGCTCTCCAAGTCCAAATCCAAAAATTCCAAAACCATATGAAAGCTAAGAAACAGGGCTACATTTCATCAGAAGGCCTCAACAACCAATTCGGAAGCAATTCCAGCCAAAACAACCAATTACTGGCGCAATGCTTACATTCGAGTAAAACCAGAACAGCAATAGTAATTTTGACTTTTCTCATTCTACATTACTCCGATTGACCTGAAATTTTGTAGGCACTCTAAAAAGTCATTCCCTACAACTTTTCATGGTTTCTAAGCAAGGCAATCTCGGCTTAATAGGAGCTAAAATAAGGCAGAATGCTCTACAGAAACCCTAATTTTTGAATTTCTTCCAACCAGAAATTGGTTGCAATTAATCAACTTTTTATCCACTCCTAAAGTCATTATATACATTTCTAAATCATACATAGATAGCCAAACAATCATGCATTATATTAAAAAGAAAAATTCCAAAATAATAAAAACTTCAATCAACTTCAACGCAAATCAGAAATAATCCAAATTGCATTCATACTACACTAAGCAATGATTTTAAGAATCATTAAGGGAGGAGGGTGGTTCTTCACAACTCACTTAAAAAAAGAGAGAGAGAGAGCATTGGTCACTTAACTTTCCAAATAACTTACAACAAAACTCACAAACATAATTGAAGAGGTTTTATGGAGAAATTGCAAGTTTTCAATGGTTGGTTTTGATGAATTGGAGCAAGCTTGAAGAGTTTTCTTCCTTGTGCTTAGAGTAAGAGAGAGAGAAAAAGAGAAAGAGAGGGCCGGCCACTTATGGAGGATTTTTGATGATTTTTGGTCATTTTTGGTTGGAAAAAATGCACTTTTCATCCTCAAAGTTTGAGTTGTTGACCAATTTCATCCTCAAAGTTTCACCCAAAGCACATTTCATCCTCAAAGTTCCGTAATTTTGGCTAATTAAGGACAATTGACTGGAATTAGCAAATTTATCGTTAGAACCAATGGTTTTACCCAACAAAAAATGCGTAAAATAGAATGGAGCCATTTTTAACGGAACAATAATTTGCAACGGACGAAAAGCTCCATTCTTCTCCTTCTTCCCTCTGCCTTTCTGCAACCCCAAAATTCTTTTGCCAATCTCTGGATCTTTAAACCTTTCATCCTTAAAGCATATGCTAGTGGTTTTAAAGTCTCATTTTTGCCTAATAAGGAGCAGAAGTTCTGAAGTCTCCAGTGGTTCATCAACTCCATTCTGCAACTGTGGATTGAGAACAAATTGAGCACCTGTTGGGCGGTAAGAATCGGGAAGAAGATTCCTTGTAAAGAGCAATTGGAGACTTCATTTTTGTTCTCAACCCACAATTGCAGAATTGAGTTGATGAACCACTGGAAATTTCAGAACTTTTGCTCCTTATTAGGCAAAAATGAGACTTTAGAACCACTGGCAGATGCTCTGAGGATGAAAGGTTTAAAGATCCAGAGATTGGCAAAAAAATTTTGGGGTTGCAAAAAGGCAGAGAGAAGAAGGAGAAGAATGGAGCTTTTCGTCCGTTGCAAATTATTATTCCGTTAAAAAATGGCTCCATTCGATTTTACCCATTTTTTGTTGGGTAAAACCGTTAGTTCTAATGATAAATTTGCCAATTCCCGTCAATTGTCCTTAATTAGCCAAAATTACGGAACTTTGAGGATGAAATGTGCTTTGGGTGAAACTTTGAGGATGAAATTGGTCAACAACCCAAACTTTGAGGATGAAAAATGCATTTTTCCCATTTTTGGTTTATAAGTCAAATGGTAAAGACCATTGAATATGGTCTAAAGGTAAACACTCAAATGGTGACACTTGTCACCTTTTTATTAAATATTACTAACTTGTCTCTCTTATATCCAATCCACTTAGCCCTCCTCTAATTAATCTCTTAAACACCCCGGTAAATTAATTCCAGATATCCAAAACTTAACTAGTTGGCCGAATTTTTCCAAACTTTTCGCACTAGTGGGTCACGTCAGGTATACGCTCTTAATTTTCTCAAACTATTCGATATAGAAAATATCTAAAAATATATCTGTCTTAAAATTATTTAGAATTTTTAAGAGAAAATGCAGAAACAAAGCATGAAAGATTCAACCTAGAAAATGGAAAATTACGGGTTTCTCATACAGGATGAGTAATTGAGGAAAGGAAAATTCTGATGTGCGCAGAAAGTGGGTTTGCCGAGACTTTAAGGGGATAATGCTGAGATTAATTCGTTTATCTCTTGACAATCTGAGCATGCAATTGTAATTAACTAAGTAAAAAATAATAATAATAAAATAATAAGATGAATAAGACATGCATGTATTGTTTGTGCGTTCGGATGATGAGATTGATAGCTTAAGAAATCTGATTCGGAAGGAAATAGAAATTGCCGAGAGTTGATTAGGAAATGCAGACTTAATCTTGCTTAATTAAAGTAATCTGAGCTTGTAATTTCGATTAACCAACTAAACACTAGGTGATTAAGTCTTGCATGAGGATAGTTAGCTAGGTTAGGCAAGAAAAATAAATATAAAATGAAACCAGCTTACATGCATGTTCATCCGAGGCTAGCTGGACAAATTTCTGGATTTTTGGGATGTTTGTAGTTGTTATTCGAATCTGATTTTGAACTAGAAATGTTAATTAGCTAGCTAAGTGTTTGCATGTCGAACTTGAGTACTTAAAACACTGATTTAGCCAAGGAAAAGTTGGATTGATGATCAATTAAGCTGCTGGAAAATTTGCTAGTAACCGAGAGACTTGAGTTGGAAATTTTAACTTGTTTCTGGAATTTTTCATTGGAAGAAAATGGTTTAGAAATGCATGAAAAATGTGTATTTAAGCCGTGTAAGTGGTTTAGCTTTGAAACATTTGATATGTTGGAAGATTGGACCAAAAATGTTGAAGTATAGATGCCGGAAAATTTCCAGTTTGGTTATTTGAGTAATTTTTACAAACATTAAAGTTTTGATGAAATTAACTGCTGGAATTACTTGTTATTATTTATACTTGGTTGACAAAACCCTTGCGGTTTAGTCGATGGAACTGCTTGGAAGCCTTGCATTTATTTTTTTCAATTGTGATCTGATATGAGCCTGTTGGATACCAAGAGCTAATGATTGACGAAGCCTTGGTCATTTGTTTAAATTTTGATCAGAAATGAATCTGTTGAAACCTAGGGCTAATGATTGACGAAGCCCTAGTGAGATTTCTATTTGAAATGTGAGTTTGCTATATTGACAAATCTGAAATATTATGTGCTTGTGAATCGGAATCGTAAGAAATCCGTGTTGGTCCTGTGAACTTGAGAAAGTTTTAAGCAAGCTATTTAAATATATCTTCGCCCTAGTATCGAACGATAAAACTTGGTATTGTACGTTAACGTTAGAAAGTCTTGTGTAGAAATTTTCTAAACTTTGCCGACTCGATATTTCTTCCTTTAGCTTAAACTAACCTTATTACTTCTAGAAAACGACTTCACTAGTTTCTAAAACCCTAAGTCTTGTTTTACCTCCTTTTCTTTCCTTAAAATTTGTCCCTGGCTAGATGTCTAGAGGAAAATTGACAAAATACGAGATTTTAATAATTTTAACTAAAAAGCGTAGAAAACCTGTTCGGCAAGAAAACTTACTTTAAATAAAAAAAAAAGTACTAGTGGCACTTTGAGAAAGAAAAGTATTATAAAGAAAGCCATATGAAACAATTTACTACTTTTACTAAGTTTAATCCTAAGTGGATTGTCGAATTATTTCGAGGAAATAAACTAGTAATATACCAGATAACCTTTTATATTTATATACCTAGAATTTGAATAGAAAACTTATAGTTCTTAAAACTTGGTTTTCTATGATTTAGCGAGGACGCGGATTTCGATTCCCAACTTGACATCTGAGCTTCACTCTTGGTGAGTGTCCCTGCTTGTTTTATGACTATTTGGTTACAGTGCTTTCTTGACTCGATATATGATAATTGCAAAGTGGTTTTTGATCCATCGAAGTGAGCAGTGTGTACTTTATCACACTAGCCGTTCGAGTGGTGACTTGTGTGAAATGTTTTCGTGAATATCTCAAGTGTTGTGACGTCGTTGGGTAAATCCCTCACTAGTTTGTGACGTCGTTGGGTAAATCCCTCGACTAGTCTGTGACGTCGTTGGGTGAATCCCTCGACTAGTTTATAAAAGGGTGTACTCGAATATTACCACTATCATTTTTTTTTGGTGTGCGGGCCTGGGACAGGGGTATGAATGGAGATAGGAACTGGTGTGAAGTGGCGTTCTACATGGACCGTAGGTAGTGAAAGTTGACGGAGGGTCAACTACCGAATATTTTGATCAAGTTCGTGGAGAATGGCTCCTGAGAGCCCCTGTATCCTACCTTGTGCTGTTATACGCTTTCCTAATCGTTTACTTTAGTTGAAATCAATATTTGCTACTTGCCTTATGTAATTGCATGTTTTGGGGCACCACTGAGCTTTAGCTCACCCCACGTTAGTTTGTTTTCCTTGACAGGTTCTGGCATGTGAGAAAGGCCTGAAATCTACTTTACTTGTTATTAATGTATTTCGGATTAAACAATGTAGTTTTGTTTCGGGTTGCCACTTGAAGCTGGAAAAGTGTAAACCCTAGATTGGTTATGTGGCTTGTGTAAATTTGTTACTTAGCTTGTAAGAATGTATTTGGCTTGTATGAATTTGTTAAATGGGATTGTTTGACTTTATTCCGTGGTTTGTAACGCGTAAGGTATTTAAGAATCGACGAGTCGCTATCTAAAAGTGCTGTTATCTCTGAAGTTAATGTGGTCTTAGTTATTGGTCTATTTTGGAGGATCAATACTGTAATAATTTAGGCTATACTTCGGAAGGATTTGGGCTAGATTTCTTGCGTGAGTCCTGGCGAGAGCTAGAGAGACGACCCGCCAACCCTCTGGTTCGCCTTAGGGGGAAGTGGGGTCGCCACAGTGGTTGCCACTTTGGTTGTTTTATTCAGTATTTCTTGGATTGAAGTGGTGATATGTGAATTTTCAGTTTTATAGTGAATTTTCTGCCCCTATATGAAGTTTAAAGGCTAGCCATGATTTACTAGTTTTGATATGTGGAATATCTAGTGTTTTAGTGTTCATTTACTTTGCCTAAAAGAATTTCCAGCTTTTGTGCCTCAATCTCAGTTTAGGGTTTCTATTATGAGGTGCTAAGTGATGATGTTTAAAGGGGGTTTAATAGTTTATAATGTGTATGTGTGATTGTGGTTGATGGCTATGAGAATTGGTGTTTGATTGTAGGGTGGAAAGTGAAGAAATCAAGGGGAAATTCTGTCCGTTTATTTTCTTGTAATTTGAGTGAGTAAAAGTGACATTTGGGAAGGTGATTTTGTGATGTGTTGGACTTTGGAACTCTTAGGTCCACTCTGTGACAGCCCCACCTTCCCCTAAGGCGTACCAAAGGGGTTAGCGGACTGCCTGCCCAGCTCTCGCCATGACTACTAGCGCGATTATGTACAGTCTAAAACGTTTTTGAAGGTATTAGCGCGCTCAAACGGAACAAAACCATGGAATGAAAACGGAATATCGGAGCCGCACATGAACAGTGCCAATCACATATATACATGTAAGGTTCCCAACTTACAACCCAAAAGATAGTGTTAAAACAAAATACATTTAGGTTTTTCCACCCATCAAGGAGCTATACAAAAGTATATTAAACGAGCTCAACTCGACCTCAAAATCACAGTTCCAAAATCCCTGTAAGGAAAACAAAGGTAACAGAAAGGGGTGAGCTTGCGCTCAATGAGGTACCAGACATATAGCAGTAAAATCATGGCATTTCACATTTAACAAATCAGGTACACATGCCAGATGTAAAGTAAAGTAGTTAGAACCAATGATTCAAATAGGAAGGATACAGGTGGCTCTCAGGAGCCAAATTCCCATGTGCTTCACCGAAGCTTGATCGAAATAATAGTTGACACTCCGTCAACGCTAAAGGAGTAACCAATACCGTAGACTCCACTTTCTCCGATTCCTTCCACCTCACATACCCCTACCGGGCCCGAACTCCAATCAGTTCAGAAATGGTAATACTCGAGTATACCGGAATCAAGGGTCTCAATACCCAAAGATCCCAAAACAGACTACCGTGGTTCGTTATCTAATCGACCAGGCCCTTGCCGGCCCGACTCGAGTAACTAGCCACAGGTGTTGAGCTCAGAGGTCACAGAAAGGTCGTTGGATACAAGCTTCCAAACGACGTCAGAACAGATACAGATACAGATAACAGATTCAGATTCACACCAAAAATTGGCATATGAACAGACAAGAGAACGAGTGTGATAAAGTACACCCTCGTCTCCAACAAAATAAATAGATAATTCAGTCGTTCATATCACAGATTGCATGTACAGAAATCGAGTTAAACAACAAGTGAGGGGAGTGGTACACTCACCGGTTCAAGTACAGATACTTCAAAAGTTTTCACTTCAGATTGGCTTTAATCGCCAAGAAACCCTAAAATAAGCAAAGTAAACCAATTGAAGGTTTCACATCCAAAATCGAGTAAACGGAATGCACAAGTGAGGCTCGACTACACGTCGTAAGCCTTTCCATGGTAAGTACTGGTACAAAAGAATAAAATATGACTTTCAAAAGGCCCTCAAACCTAAAGAGACTAAGCGGCCTAGAAAATTGGACAGCATTTCCCCTAAATTTGCTTACTTTTCCAGCCGTCATGGCTTCATTAGTTTCCTCAACCAGTCCCAAAGTCATACGAAATATAAATTCATCACAACAGCCATTCAATAGGCTCAAAGTCATTCAAGTACAAAATTTAGCTAGGAAAATGACCGGAAATGGAAGTCAAGCCCTAAAAGATTCAAATAAGCACACAAAGACTCGATTATGTGTCATAAACCAATTCCAAATACCACCAAAATAGGGCTCCATAAGAATGTATAAGCACTAGAGTAAACCAGGAAGATCCGGAAATGGAATTAAGCTCTACCCCAAAAAAAATAGTTTTTGACATCATTTTACGGTTTTGGCACCATTGGCACTACGATTATCGGATGGAGGTGCAAGATACACCGTTTCGAAGCTAAGAGATAGGGTTACAATGTTTAAGAAGGCTACTCTGCCCAGTTTCGAGTGTAACTAGGTCAAAAATGCAAGATACTAAACCAGAACCGTAAAAATAGGTTCACAAACCGCATTCTGGTTCAAACATCATAAGTCAGGCTACCTAAGTCCAAATCAAGTGATTCCAAAGCCATCCAAAAGATAAGATACAAGGTTACAATTCATCAGAAGGAATAAACAACCAAATCAAAAGCATTCCCAACCAAATTACCCAATTACAGACGCAATTATCAAATTCGGGTAGAACCAGGGCAGCAGGGGTATTTCAGTCGTTTCTCAAGGTACATTACTTCAATTGACCTGAAATTTTGCAGAAATCTCTAAAATATCATTCCCTACAACTTTCATGTTTTAACCCAAGGCCAATTCGGCCTCTAACTATGATCTACAGTGCCGGGCAGAATGTAAGAACATGAAACCCTAACTTTCCAAATTTCTTCCAAAACAGAAATTTCCTGCAATTAACCACTTTTTCCACCTTCTAGCTTCCTTAAATATCATTTCCAATCATCATACATGACCCCATAATAATAATCATATGAAAACAGAAAAATCACCAATAATTATAAAACTTCACCAATTCAACCAAAATCAAGATATAATCCATAAAATTACATCTTAAACTACCACAAATCATGAATTAAACATCATTAGATGGAGGAGAGGGGTCCTTCACTACTCACCTTAGCAACACAAAAGAGAGAGCAACTAATCACCTTAGCCTTCCAAACAACTTCACAACCAACCTTAATATCACCAAACTAAGAGATTTTATGGGGAAATTTGAAGATTAAACGGTTGAATTGAAAGATTGGGCAAGATTGGAGACTAGAAAATTGAGAGCTTTTCTTTCCTTTTTGCTTGATAAAAGTCGGCCAAGAAGCTTGCAAAATTGAAGTAATTTTGGTCAATTTTTAGTTTAAATGGTAAAGTCATGAATAGTGGTCCAAAAGGTCAAAAGGTAAGAATGAATCTTCAAGTGACACTTGTCACTTCATTTAATACATCTCTATCCTTTTGTCTCTCCAACTCTTATCCATCTAGGTAACTTCTAATTATCTCTTAACACCTGATAAATTAAACCCGGTATACACAACTTAACCTAACTGGCCGAATTTTACCGAACTTTCCGCACTAACGGGTCCCACGTCCGGTAAACGCTCTTAATTTCTCAAAACTAACCGATACTAGAAAAATCATTTAAAACCTATATTTACTCATAAAATTTATTTTCACAATTTTTTCGAATAAATAAAATGTGGAAAAGCATGCAATTAAAAGAAAATAAAACCTAGAAGTTAAAAAAATTACGGGTCCTCACACACTCTAAGGGTGTTATAAGAGCTAAAGTTTTCTTGACCTTATACATTTTCGCATGGTGAATGGGATAACCGTTTTAACCGTTTTAAAACATGAGGAATAGCTACAAATATCCAGTTTTGAACTTCAAATGTTTACTTATTTTTTTCTCAAACTTTCTGAGTTTAGTTTTGTGTTTGATTTGGAAAACTCTTAGTTACTCATGTCTTTGAGTCTAAAGGTACTCTTTTCATCCCAACAACCATGTATATAAATTGTACTTCGGATTTCCTTCGATTCACCTAACTTTTGCTAGATGAACTATAATATATGCTCTTGATTAATTTTAGGATTCATCGGTGATTGAGGGTATTACCCGGAGGGTTACTTTGGATGTTATTTTACGTAAATAGGTGAGTGTTCTTTGTTTGTTATGTTTCCATTAACTATATGATTTGTTGTGGATATTGGATTAAATGATAAATGTTTGTTAAAAATGAATTTTGCTAGGCGAGTGTGTACTTTATCACACTCGACCTAAATGAAATGTGAAATTTTCAATGTTTAAGTGATTAAATGTTAGTTGTGCATGAATGTAAACCTTTTGGCTGAACTGAACCCTTGCCCTTCGTTGCCGGTCGACTCGAGTCAGAAGCGCACCCGGTCGGGCGATTTGGTGATCCTGGGTGAAAGTTTGGTATACTCGAGTATTACCACGTCGTCGGGTGGAGTCTGGCCAATGCCCAGAAGGGGAAGAAATGAAATGAATGAACGAAAGGAGGTTTTCAATTACAAATGAAATTTTAAATATTGGAGGAATAAGGAAATGAAAGGAGAAGGAAAGAACGAAAGGCTCCACGTGAGCATGTATCATTTTAATGAATGTGTTATTAGTGCTTCTATCTTGTAAATGTTTCTTGGATTATTTGTTATCTATGATTCATGCCTTGGACTTAAATTTTTTATTATGTGTCCGGAACCTCACAGAGTTTTTAGCTCATTCCATTAGTTTTGTTTTCTTTAACAGGGGATGCGAGCAAGGACGAGAGATCTGTATAGACTAGCCTAGTCTAGTTCTTTTGAATTTTTGTAATAGTTCTCGCCCTAACGCTTCGCAAGAGTTGGATGTATGAAGAATTGAGAACCTTTGTATATTTGAGTTGTATTCCTTTTGAGATAGAAATGTATTACACTTGTTCTGGTGGTCTTATTTTCATTTTTACTTGAGGTGTATGAGTGAGTCTCGGCGAGAGTTAGGCAGGCGGTCCGCTGAACCCTTTGGTTCCCGTTAGGGGAAGGTAGGGCCGTCATAGGTGGTATCAGAGCCTGCTTCGCGTGGTCTCTGCGCGGAGTGAGCTTGGGCCAAGTGGTGAATAAGTATGAAGAACTAAGTGCTCTTTTGAGCATAAGTTATGAATCGTGAATTGTTATAGGTTTTAAATCGTTATCATGGTATTTGAGGACAATAGATAGGTACGTCAGGTAGGAATCTTGATTGTAGGTAATTTACCCTTGGGACTGGCCAACTCGAGATGTAAATTATCTTATTTCGGATTCTTGTACCCGAGTGCTCCACAGTTGAGGGTGATACTAAGTATTTGAGATTTTCATTTTTGGGAACATGAACGGGCTAGTATTTGGCTAGAATGAGTGCAAGAGGTCAACGGACGTCTAGTTCGGATAGAAAATGAAGTAAGAGACCGGACGGGGGTGATTTTAGCTGTGTGTGGGACAACAGGTCGCATTTTCTTCTTGTTTTGCCCTTTTATTGTATTACATGTCTTTTGCTTGTGGTATGTTACTACCTACATGTATAGTACTTGCTGCACTTTACTTTGTCTAACTTGAAATGTCTCTTTGTGTATATGGTGCGTTATATTGTGTATATGTCTCCTTGTGTATTTGATGTGTTATATCTTGTTGTTTTAGTTAATTTATTTCGTTATATTCTAAATCACCTTTTGGAAAAAAAAAGAGAGAGAGAGAGAGAAAAGGGTATGGAGGGGAGACGTAGTCGTGAACGTGGAGTTAGTCGAAGCCGTGGGACTAAGCGAACTCAAGAACCGAGAGAATAAAGGGAAACAGTGGCCGAGCAAGAACATGGACCAAGGGTTGAGGCCGGAGATCAAATGGCGATGGCGATACAACAAATGACAAATATCCTAGCACGACTGGTAGATCAACAAGGCCAAATGCCAATGAGTCAATCCCGGAATCCTGAGATAGGAGAGGATAGGGCTCTTGAGAGGTTTCAAAAGTTTCTACCTCCGAAATTTCATGGAGGGCCTGATCCGGATATAGCTGAACAGTGGTTGGAGGCAATGATTAACATCTTCGTGGTTTTGAACTACACAGAGCAAAGACAAGTGAACTTTGTTCTATTTCAATTCGAAGGATCTGCCCGAGCATGGTGGAATGTTATTAAAGCAAAATGGAAAAGAGTACAGACTGCATGGACATGGATGAACTTTGTAAGAGAATTTAACGAAAAGTACCTCCCACCCTTGGTCCAAGAAAGGAGAGAGGATGAATTTATTAAATTGCGTCAGGGACCCCTGAGTGTGGCCGAATATGAGACTAAATTTACTAAACTATCCAAGTTTGCTTCTGAATTGTTGGCCACGGAGCGAAGAAGAGTGAGACGGTTCATACAAGGATTGGATCTGGAATTCCAGGAAGCTTTAGCGGCGGTTCAGATTAATACCTTTACGGAAGCCCTTGAGAAAGCCCAAAGGATTGAGGATGCAAAGGCACAGGTAAAAGCCTTCCAAACACGGAAAAGGGGTGCATCTGGTAGTGTATCTGAGGAATCTAGCGAAAAGATAGCGCCTTCTAAAGTACAAAAAGTGAACCTTTCACCCCACCCACCATAGACATTAGGAGCACTAGATGAAAGATCTACCAAAGGAAGTCAGATAGGTCATGGGAAAATTTCTCAAGAAAGCCAAAAAATGGCTTCTCACCTGGCCTGCGGATATTGTGGAAAGGCAAATCATACGGAGAATGAGTGTTGGAGGAAATGGCGAAAATGTTTGATTTGTGGGAGTAGCGATCACCAAATTAGTAGTTGCCCGATGAAGCAGCTCAGGGGGAATAGTGCTCAACCACTGGATGAAACCAAACCGAAACAAGTGAATGAAAGAGGAAATCGAACAAAAGTACCGGCAAAGGTATATGTTTTAGACAACCAACAAGCTCCTGAGTCATCTGAAGATAAAAATTTCGAGGACGAAATTTCTTAAGGGGGAGAGAGTGTGAGAATCTGAAATTTTCACATTTTCTCGGTATTATTTTATTTGTCACTTCCCTTTTTCTATATAGATTTTCTATCCAGTTTTATAAGGAGGGGTTTCATTCGATATATATGAGTGTGTGTTGTGTATATCAAGTGTAATTGTGCGTAGTTGTAAGTCTTTATGTTGGAAGGACAGACGAGCGTGGCATTTGAACTAGGGGGAAAAAGAAAATTTTTGGTGGAAAAAGTTAGTACCAAATCCGGCCAGTTGTTGGCCGGATTGTTGGTGGGTTTTGAAAAAAAAAAAATGGATTTCGCCACTGCCCTAATTCCGGCTGGAAATCCGGCCAGCTTATGGCCGGATTGTGACGTGTCACCTCCGGCAGCCAACTTTGACCGGTTGATTTTCCTTCATTCTTATCATGTTTCTTGGCTGAGATGTCTTCATTTTTCTCTTTGGCTTGGCCGGCTGTTTTAGAGAGGAAAAACAAGAGAAAGTTCTTCATTTTCTAGCTTCAATCTTTGCTCAAATCTTGGATTTTAACCGGTGAAATCACAAACTACTCCGTACAAGTGTCACTAAGGAGGAATAAAGGCTGTGGTGGAGTGATTTTGGAGAAGGAAAGACAAAGCTACTATTTTCTTTGAGGTTCTAAGGTATTTTGCTAAGAACATTTCTCTTTGCTTCTAATAGTTAGAAATTAGTGGCTTGTGGTTGCCACTTTAGTTGTTTTATTCAATATTTCCTGGATTGAAGTGGTGATATGTGAATTTTCAGTTTTATAGTGAATTTTCTGCCCCTATATGAAGTTTAAAGGCTAGCCATGATTTACTAGTTTTGATATGTGGAATATCTAGTGTTTTAGTGTTCGTTTACTTTGCCTAAAATAATTTCCAGCTTTTGTGCCTCAATCTCAGTTTATGGTTTCTATTATGAGGTACTAAGTGATGATATTTTAAGGGGGTTTAATAATTTATAATGTGTATGTGTGATTGTGGTTGATGACTATAAGAATTGGTGTGACAGCCCCACCTCTCCCTAAGGCGAACCAAAGGGTTCGGCGGACCGCTTGCCCAGCTCTCGCCGGGAATACGGATCTGGAACGAGCGTAACCCTACCAACCGCTCAAAAGAATTTCGAGAAGATAACATTCACTGTCCGAAACCCAACCAAGCACAACAACTTTAGATAACCCTAGAAAAGAACATTTCCAAACCCAATCAACTTAGGAACATGGTTAAACACTTTTATATACACATGGTTGCAAATTTACAATTCAAAAGGGAATTGTTTGGTTAAAATACATTTAAGGTTTTCCAATCATCGAGGAGCTATACAAAAGAATACTAAACTAGCTCAACTCATGCTTCAAAACATCATAGTCTTCAAAAGGTGATTTCCTGTAAGGAAAACAAGGATAACGGAACGGGGTGAGCTAGAAGCTCAATGAGGTACCAACAGTATAAACAGTAGAATCAGTAGAATTCATGTGAAAGCACTTTGGAGGCACATATTCACATCAAATACGAGAAATGAATGAATGTCACAATGTAAAGGATACAGGTGGCTCTCAGGAGCCAAATCCCCGTTGCTATACTTGATCCAGTCTTGTTGACCCTCCGTCAACGTTCAAATAAAGGAACCAGTCCTGTAGATCACCACTTTAACGCCAAAATCCCGTACACCAAACATACCCCTTACCGGGCCCGAATGCCAAACAGGAACAGGAATGGTAATACTCGAGTATACCGGAATCAAGAGTCTCGATACCCAAAGATTCCCCCAGGAACAGGCACCCATGGATTGTCAATTATCTCGACCAAGCCCTCGCTGGCTCGATTTAATTAACTCCACATGAGGTTGAGCTCAGGTTTAACAGGAAGGTCGTTGGATACTCTTCCAAACGACATCATAACAAGTGCAAGTAACAAGTTCAAGTACATAACAAGTACAAGTAATAGATTCCAGTTTGTTCAGTACAGGCAAGAGAACGAGTGTGATAAAGTACACCCTCGTCTCATACAAGATAAACAGTCAGGAAAGACATTCAACTAGCAATTTGCAAGTACAGGAAACCAGTTTAGCAATAATTCAGGGGAGTGGTACACTCACCAGTTCAAATAAGGATAACTTCAAAAGTTTCCTTCCCAAGTGTGGCTTTAATCGTCGGCACCTCCTAGAACAATCAAGGCAAACACTTAAGACTCGACTCCAAGACCTAGTATGGAATTCGCAAGTGAGACTCGGTTACGAGCCATATGCCTAGTCAAAAGAACCATTAATGCAAAGCAAAGAGGTGACCTCGGAGTGAAAAGGTAACAATTAGTCTTAAAGGCATGAACAACCTCAAAGCCCTACCTACAATGACTGACCAATTCCAAATTTGAAGTAGATAATGAAAGCAAGATCAATACTAGGAAAACAGGATTTTCCAGTTTCGTGCAACCCTATATGAAAAATCATATCTCAAGTTTTGTAAGTCCAAAATTAGTAAAAGTTATACCATTGGAAAATACATTCAAAGGGCTATAACTTTCCAGAAAACATCCTCATAAGATTCAGAGCAAGTCAGTCAAATTCAAGCTTCAAATTGCTTCTTTATCCAGTGAAAGACAGAACAGGTACAATATTTCAGTCAAATTTGAAGAATCACCATAAATTACACAGACAGAAACAGGGTCTAAATTTTACACGGTTTATAGCCCTATAAATCTAGTTTAAAACGCAACAAACGGAACTCAATTCTGACATTCCTACATCAAGATATAGTAAATTTCCCGAGACTGTGCAGAAGCTCCGCGAAAATTTTGACAGCATTTCCCTTGTCTTTCTTTACTTTCCAACCAAACCTCAACACCCATAAATCACAAGCTATCAAACACCGTTAATTAGTGCCACAATAAGGCTCGAATACGAGTCATAACTGAATCCACATATCACTAGAGTAAAATCATATGGAACGTATAAGTGCAAAATCAAACTAGGACATATGCGGAAACGAAGGTTGGGTTGGGAAACAAAAGGCAGATTTGCTGTTGCTTAGCGGAATTAACACAACTGAAGCTATCCTTGTCAGATTGAGGTGTCATTTATACCGTTTCGAAGCTAAGGAAAAGGGTTACAATGTTGAAGAAGGCCACTCAGTCCAGTTCTTACCCTAACTAGATCAAATTTACCAAAACATCTCCAGATTTTCCAGTTCGAAACTCACCGCGGAATTCAACTGGCAGTCCTGATTCATTCACCCTTATCTCAGCACACACAACTCCAAATCAGGTAATTCCAAAGCCATATGAATGCTACGATACCAGGCTATAAATGTTAAGAAGACATCAACAACTAAATCAGTCGTATTCCCAATCAAATTAACCAATTACCAAAGCTGAATTTCAGTTTCGGACAGAAACAGGGCAGCAGGGGTATTTCGGTCTTTTCACAGGTTACGCTACTCCGATTGGCCTGAAATTTTGTAGGAAACTATAAAATACCATCCTATACAACTTTTATGTTTTATTCCAAGGCTAATTTGGCCTCTAACCTAGTCGAATAGTACCGGGCAGAACAGGCTTCATAGAAACCCTAATCTGGAATTTTTGCTTCAAACCAGAAATTTTCCACTAATCATTACAATTATCATACCAAAGCTTCATTCTAACCCATACTAGACCATCATACATGGCGAAACAACATTAAACATATAAAAACAGAAAAATTTTGCATAAAATAAAAAATTCATCAAACACCACCAAAAGTCATGAAAATTTCCACAAAATCACCTAACTAACCTTCACAAGTGATGAATTTATCATTATCAAAGCCAAAGATGAAATTTCTTAACTACTCACCTTGAAATCTCAAGAAAGGAAGCAACTTACACCACTATCTTTCAAACCACTTCACCTATTACTTCACTACCACCTAGCTAAGGATTTTTATGGAGTGATTTGAAGTTTTATCGGTTAAGTTGTGAGATTGAGCAAGATTGAGTAGAAGAAATTTGATAGCTTTTCTTTCTTTTGTTCTCCAAGAAATTCGGCCAAGAGAGGGAAAAATAAGAGGATTTTTGGCCAATTTTTGGTATTTATTTGGTAAAGGTGGTAAGATGGTCTTATGGTCAAATTCCAAGTCCAATAGCAAAGTGACATTTGTCCCTCTCTTTAATGCTAGGTTATCCTTTTGTCTCTCCACTCTTATCCATACAACAATCTCTAATTATCTCATAACACCCGGTAAATTAAACCCAGTATCCAAAACCTAACCTAACGGGCCGAATTTTTTTGAACTTTTCGCACTAGCGAGTCCCACGTCCGGTATACGCTCTTAATTTCACAAAAACTAATCGATACTAAAAAAATTATTTAAAAACTATATTTACTCATAAAAATTATTTTTAAAATTTTTTCGAATAAAGAAAATGTGGAAAACGTGCAATTAAAAGAAAATGAAACCTAGAAATTCAGAAAATTACGGGTCCTCACAATTGGTGTTTGATTGTAGGGTGGAAAGTGAAGAAATCAAGGGGAAATGCTGTCCGTTTATTTTCTTGTAATTTGAGTGAGTAAAAGTGACATTTGGGAAGGTGATTTTGTGATGTGTTGGACTTATTTTGTTTGGAAATCTTAGGTCCACTCTAAGGGTGTTATAAGAGCTAAAGTTTTCTTGAACTTATACATTTTCGCATGCTGAATGGGATGACCGTTTTAACCATTTTAAAACATGAGGAATAGCTACAAATATCCAGTTTTGAACTTCAAATGTTTACTTATTTTTTTCTCAAACTTTCTGAGTTTAGTTTTGTGTTTGATTTTGAAAACTCTTAGTTACTCATGTCTTTGAGTCTAAAGGTACTCTTTTCATCCCAACAACCATGTATATACATCGTACTTCGGATTTCCTTCAATTCACCTAACTTTTGCTAGATGAACTATAATATATGCTCTTGATTAATTTTAGGATTCATCGGTGATTGAGGGTATTACCCGGAGGGTTACTTTGGACGTTATTTTACGTAAATAGGTGAGTGTTCTTTGTTTGTTATGTTTCCATTAACTATATGATTTGTTGTGAATATTGGATTAAATGATAAATGTTTGTTAAAAATGAATTTTGCTAGGCGAGTGTGTACTTTATCACACTCGACCTAAATGAAATGTGAAATTTCAATGTTTAAGTGATTAAATGTTAGTTGTGCGTGAATGTAAGCCTTTTGGCTGAACTGAACCCTTGCCCTTCGTTGCCGGTCGACTCGAGTCAGAAGCGCACCCGGTCGGGCGATTTGGTGATCCTGGGTGAAAGTTTGGTATACTCGAGTATTACCACGTCGTCGGGTGGAGTCTGGCCAATGCCCAGAAGGGGAAGAAATGAAATGAATGAACGAAAGGAGGTTTTCAATTACAAATGAAATTTTAAATATTGGAGGAATAAGGAAATGAAAGGAGAAGGAAAGAACGAAAGGCTCCACGTGAGCATGTATCATTTTAATGAATGTGTTATTAGTGCTTCTATCTTGTAAATGTTTCTTGGATTATTTGTTATCTATGATTCATGCCTTGGACTTAAATTTTTTATTATGTGTCCGGAACCTCACAGAGTTTTTAGCTCATTCCATTAGTTTTGTTTTCTTTAACAGGGGATGCGAGCAAGGACGAGAGATCTGTATAGACTAGCCTAGTCTAGTTCTTTTGAATTTTTGTAATAGTTCTCGCCCTAACGCTTCGCAAGAGTTGGATGTATGAAGAATTGAGAACCTTTGTATATTTGAGTTGTATTCCTTTTGAGATAGAAATGTATTACACTTGTTCTGGTGGTCTTATTTTCATTTTTACTTGAGGTGTATGAGTGAGTCTCGGCGAGAGTTAGGCAGGCGGTCCGCTGAACCCTTTGGTTCCCGTTAGGGGAAGGTAGGGCCGTCATAGGTGGTATCAGAGCCTGCTTCGCGTGGTCTCTGCGCGGAGTGAGCTTGGGCCAAGTGGTGAATAAGTATGAAGGACTAAGTGCTCTTTTGAGCATAAGTTATGAATCGTGAATTGTTATAGGTTTTAAATCGTTATCATGGTATTTGAGGACAATAGATAGGTACGTCAGGTAGGAATCTTGATTGTAGGTAATTTACCCTTGGGACTGGCCAACTCGAGATGTGAATTATCTTATTTCGGATTCTTGTACCCGAGTGCTCCACAGTTGAGGGTGATACTAAGTATTTGAGATTTTCATTTTTTGGAACATGAACGGGCTAGTATTTGGCTAGAATGAGTGCAAGAGGTCAACGGACGTCTAGTTCGGATAGAAAATGAAGTAAGAGACCGGACGGGGGTGATTTTAGCTGTGTGTGGGACAACAGGTCACATTTTCTTCTTGTTTTGCCCTTTTATTGTATTACATGTCTTTTGCTTGTGGTATGTTACTACCTACATGTATAGTACTTGCTGCACTTTACTTTGTCTAACTTGAAATGTCTCTTTGTGTATATGGTGCGTTATATTGTGTATATGTCTCCTTGTGTATTTGATGTGTTATATCTTATTGTTTTAGTCAATTTATTTCGTTATATTCTAAATCATCTTTTGGAAAAAAAAAGAGAGAGAGAGAGAGAGAAAAGGGTATGGAGGGGAGACGTAGTCGTGAACGTGGAGTTAGTCGAAGCCGTGGGACTAAGCGAACTGAAGAACCGAGAGAATAAAGGGAAACAGTGGCCGAGCAAGAACATGGACCGAGGGTTGAGGCCGGAGATCAAATGGCGATGGCGATACAACAAATGACAAATATCCTAGCACGACTGGTAGATCAACAAGGCCAAATGCCAATGAGTCAATCCCGGAATCCTGAGATAGGAGAGGATAGGGCTCTTGAGAGGTTTCAAAAGTTTCTACCTCCGAAATTTCATGGAGGGCCTGATCCGGATATAGCTGAACAGTGGTTGGAGGCAATGATTAACATCTTCGTGATTTTGAACTACACAGAGCAAAGACAAGTGAACTTTGTTCTATTTCAATTCGAAGGATCTGCCCGAGCATGGTGGAATGTTATTAAAGCAAAATGGAAAAGAGTACAGACTGCATGGACATGGATGAACTTTGTAAGAGAATTTAACGAAAAGTACCTCCCACCCTTGGTCCAAGAAAGGAGAGAGGATGAATTTATTAAATTGCGTCAGGGACCCCTGAGTGTAGCCGAATATGAGACTAAATTTACTAAACTATCCAAGTTTGCTTCTGAATTGTTGGCCACGGAGCGAAGAAGAGTGAGACGGTTCATACAAGGATTGGATCTGGAATTCCAGGAAGCTTTAGCGGCGGTTCAGATTAATACCTTTACGGAAGCCCTTGAGAAAGCCCAAAGGATTGAGGATGCAAAGGCACAGGTAAAAGCCTTCCAAACACGGAAAAGGGGTGCATCTGGTAGTGTATCTGAGGAATCTAGCGAAAAGATAGCGCCTTTTAAAGTACAAAAAGTGAACCTTTCACCCCACCCACCATAGACATTAGGAGCACTAGATGAAAGATCTACCAAAGGAAGTCAGATAGGTCATGGAAAAATTTCTCAAGAAAGCCAGAAAATGGCTTCTCACCTGGCCTGCGGATATTGTGGAAAGGCAAATCATACGGAGAATGAGTGTTGGAGGAAAGGGCGAAAATGTTTGATTTGTGGGAGTAGCGATCACCAAATTAGTAGTTGCCTGATGAAGCAGCCCAGGGGGAATAGTGCTCAACCACTTGATGAAACCAAACCGAAACAAGTGAATGAAAGAAAGAATCGAACAAAAGTACCGGCAAAGGTATATGCCTTAGACAACCAACAAGCTCCTGAGTCATCTGAAGGTAAAAATTTCGAGGACGAAATTTCTTAAGGGGGAGAGAGTGTGAGAACCTGAAAATTTTAACATTTTCTCGACATTATTTTATTTCCCACTTCCCTTTTTCTATATAGATTTGCTATCCAGTTTTATAAGGAGGGGTTTCATTCGATATATATGAGTGCGTGTTGTGTATATCAAGTGTAATTGTGCGTAGTTGTAAGTCTCTGTGTTAGAAGGACGGACGAGCGCGGCGCTTGAACTAGGGGGAAAAAGAAAATTTTTGGTGAAAAAAGTTAGTACCAAATCCGGCCAGTTCTTAGCCGGATTGTTGGTGGGTTTTGAAAAAAAAAATGGATTTCGCCACTGTCCTAAATCCGGCCTGGAATCCGGCCGGATTGTGACGTGTCACCTCCGGCAGCCAACTTTGACCGGTTGATTTTCCTTCATTCTTATCATGTTTCTTGGCTGAGATGTCTTCATTTTTCTCTTTGTCTTGGCTGGCAGTTTTAGAGAGGAAAAACAAGAGAAAGTTCTTCATTTTCTAGCTTCAATCTATGTCAAATCTTGAGTTTTATCCGGTGAAATCACAAACTACTCCGTACAAGTGTACACTAAGGAGGAATAAAGTCTGTGGTGGAGTGATTTTGGAGGAGGAAAGACAAAGCTACCATTTTCTTTGAGATTCTAAGGTATTTTGCTAAGAACATCTCTCTTTGCTTCTAATAGTTAGAAATTAGTGGCTTGTGGTTGCCACTTTGGTTGTTTTATTCAGTATTTCTTGGATTGAAGTGGTGATATGTGAATTTTGAGTTTTATAGTGAATTTTCTGCCCCTATATGAAGTTTAAAGGCTAGCCTTGATTTACTAGTTTTGATATGTGGAATATCTAGTGTTTTAGTGTTCGTTTAATTTGCCTAAAAGAATTTCCAGCTTTTGTGCCTCAATCTCAGTTTAGGGTTTCTATTATGAGGTGCTAACTGATGATGTTTTAAGGGGGTTTAATAGTTTATAATGTGTATGTGTGATTGTGGTTGATGGCTATGAGAATTGGTGTTTGATTGTAGGGTGGAAAGTGAAGAAATCAAGGGTAAATGCTGTCCGTTTATTTTCTTGTAATTTGAGTGAGTAACAGTGACATTTGGGAAGGTGATTTTGTGATGTGTTGGACTTATTTTGTTTGGAACTCTTAGGTCCACTCTAAGGGTGTTATAAGAGCTAAAGTTTTTTTGAACTTATACATTTTCGCATGGTGAATGGGATGACCGTTTTAACCGTCTTAAAACATGAGAAATAGCTACAAATATCCAGTTTTGAACTTCAATTGTTTACTTATTTTTTTCTCAAACTTTCTGAGTTTAGTTTTGTGTTTGATTTGGAAAACTCTTAGTTACTCATGTCTTTGAGTCTAAAGGTACTCTTTTCATCCCAACAACCATGTATATACATCGTACTTCGGATTTCCTTCAATTCACCTAACTTTTGCTAGATGAACTGTAATATATGCTCTTGATTAATTTTAGGATTCATCGGTGATTGAGGGTATTACCCGAAGGGTTACTTTGGACGTTATTTTGCGTAAATAGGTGAGTGTTCTTTGTTTGTTATGTTTCCA
This sequence comes from Coffea eugenioides, assembly GCF_003713205.1. Taxonomy (NCBI): domain Eukaryota; kingdom Viridiplantae; phylum Streptophyta; class Magnoliopsida; order Gentianales; family Rubiaceae; genus Coffea; species Coffea eugenioides. Next base: position 28,582 of record NW_020864570.1, read on the forward strand.
TTAACTATATGATTTGTTGTGGATATTGGATTAAATGATAAATGTTTGTTAAAAATGAATTTTGCTAGGCGAGTGTGTACTTTATCGCACTCGACCTAAATGAAATGTGAAATTTTCAATGTTTAAGTGATTAAATGTTAGTTGTGCATGAATGTAAGCCTTTTGGCTGAATTGAGCCCTTGCCCTTCGTTGCCGGTCGACTCGAGTCAGAAGCGGACCCGGTCTGGCGATTTGGTGACCCTGGGTGAAAGTTTGGTATACTCGAGTATTAACTCGTTGTCGGGTGGAGTCTGGCCAATGCCCAGAAGAGGGAGAAATGAAATGAATGAACGAAAAGAGGTTTTCAATTACAAATGAAATTTTAAATATTGAAGGAATAAGGAAATGAAAGGAGAAGGAAAGAACGGAAGGCTCCACGTGAGCATGTATCCTTTTAATGAATGTGTTATTAGTGCTTCTATCTTGTAAATGTTTCTCGGATTATTTGTTATCTATGATTCATGCCTTGGACTTAAATTTTTTATTATGTGTCTGGAACCTCACTGAGCTTTTAGCTCATTCCATTAGTTTTGTTTTCCTTAACAAGGGATGCGAGCAAGAACGAGAGATCTGTATAGACTAGCCTAGTCTAGTTCTTTTGAATTTTTGTAATGGTTCTCGCCCTAGCGCTTGGTAAGAGTTGGATGTATGAAGAATTGAGAACCTTTGTATATTTGAGTTGTATTCCTTTTGAGATAGAAATGTATTACACTTGTTCTGGTGGTCTTATTTTCATTTTTACTTGAGGTGTATGAGTGAGTCTCGGCGAGAGTTGGGCTGGCGGTCCGCCGAATCCTTTGGTTCGCCTTAGGGGAAGGTAGGGCCGTCACATATAATCTCCATGAGTGGCAAGTACAATCTATTTCAAAGGAGCAACAGATCCAAGGAAGAAGAGCACCTACCATCGAAAGTGGGAGAAGACGGGGGCTTCTATCATGGTTGGGTGTGTTTTTTGTTGAACATCACAGGCCTCCTATTCTTGATTGCAACTGTTATTTAATCTCGATCGTCCATAGCATTCCACACATCAGCTTACAATTTATGCGAGGTTGACCATGCTAGGACAAATGGGGGCTAACCTTGCCAGGACAAATTCCAAAAGTAAGGAATTTGTCAGAAAAGTACGGTTTTTGTCATAACTATCCAAACACCTTTTGTACCTCCTATTCCAAATAAAAATAAATAATAGCAATCGAAACAAGCTAAACATCAAAACAATTGTAGAAAGAGAGAGAGGGCTTTAAATTTTTCAAGTTAAGGACAAGGACAATTGTCTTAAGATGATTAAGCCTATGTAATATCCAAAATCATTTTGAACAGAGTGTAAATATAATACAATATTTTATACAGACAATACATGGCATAAAAATGATGTGCAGTATGTTTATTTAGAGCATTATTGTGTTTGGATAAGAGATTATTTGAAATATTATTTGCAATAGTGACTATAGCACTTTTTGCAATATGATGTATGTGAAATAAAAAAATAATTTGAAAGATAAAAATGTATAATGAAAAATATGTTTGTGATATAAATAAATAATTTTTTGCCAAATACTTGCTGCCGAAACACACATGGGTCATCTTGACCTTCAACCATTTTGCAACAATTGCTTTTAGCAACCATTCCTGCCTCTTGTTCAAATTTTCATATGCTTTGTCGGAAATGTGAATGAAACTTATATCAATAATTTGGCATCATGCAAGCATAAGCATAAAGTCAAAAGGGATGGGCTGAAAAAACCTCTTGTTTGGCTTTGGTAGATGATGAAGCACATTTATTGTCAGTTATTGACCAGCATTGACTAGAACACGGTCAAAGTACACGTCATAGCTCATAGACCCTAACTCGATTTAGAGTAGTCCTCATCAACTATTCTTCTAGGTCAACAACTTCCTCCGCTCTCTCTATCCTTCCCCGACCCCAAAATATTCCCAACTATTCCTATTAAATTCAAAAATAAAAAAAATTCAATGAATAGTTATTAATCGGTATCTAGTTGAGTTTTTGGACTGAATAAAAAGTGATTAAATCAAATTAATTTAATTAACATGTTAGGACGACATTGATTTTGTAAATCATTTTTGTTTGATTAGTGACATATTCTTTTTCTTTTCCAAAATTTTGTCATGTGTGCAGTATAAATTCCAATTTTTTCTAGCTATTCACCATGCAAGCTAGATAATGTCAAGATACTGTGCCGAGGCGAATTACGGATCAAAGCCTGCAAGACGATGTTTACATCACAAATGTTCTAAAAGAGATAAGAATGGGGGTGAGAGTAATAGTACATCTTTAAGAAAGCAAGGCAGGGATATATACATTAGTGTAGGGGTGAGCAAATTCGGTACGTATCGAATTCATACCCAAATTCAAATTCAATTTGGTAATTTGAAATTGGGTATTTGGTAATTTGGTACAAAAGCGGTATTTACCGAATTCACCGAATTCTAATATAGTATAAAATAGTTAATGAGATTATGAATTTGGTAATAACCGATTTCGAATTTGTTTATAAAGAATTGGTTTAGTATTAGTATATACTACTAATATATTATTATATTATATAGGTAAATGCTATTAATAATAGTTAGTATACGGTATTATCATGTACTTATGATAATAATAATATATAATGATGTACAATATACTATTTTAGTATTTGTTAATTGTTATATGACTATAATAATATAAATATACAACAATACATAACATAACTATAATACTTATTATTTTATACATGACTAGAATTAGATAATAATTAATAAGTATAGGTATAATACATAACTATATTTAAGTATAACTATAATACTTATTATTTTAATTAGGCCGAAAACTACAATTAAAGGATTCAGCAAATATTTTTTAAAATGAATTCGGTTATTCACTCCGTTTTCGAACTAAAATTCGGAATTGAATGAATTCGGGTATCTCCAATTCGAATTTGAATGCGGTTTAGATTTCTGTAAGTCCAATAACCAAATTTATCGAATTGATATAACCGAATTACTGAATATGCACCGTGTGCTCACCCCTACATTAGTGAGCAAAAGAGAGGAAAATGAAAGATAGTCTAATATTCTAATCTGAGGTAGTTCGACGGTATCAGAACTAGGTCTGGACCCTAGTGTGGGTCAAACAGCCAGACAAGGTCCTTTCTTCGAGGTGTAGTTCCAAATTGCAGCTTGAAGCTCAACCATCTTGGTAAGTTCCTAGGTCTGTGGGAAGACTAGCAAATCGACACAATAGGAGAACTAGGCAACTGAGCTTATGCAGAAGTTGGCAATAGTCCGCATATTTGCTTTTGTCAAATTTATTACAACTAGCATGTTTCTTGTGAAGGTTTGTAATTGTCGCAGGTTAGATTAGGGGTATATCATCACAAACAAATCACTTGCAACTTCTATGCATGTTTTTTGTCCCTTTTGTGCAAGTAATTTTAGTTACAGTTTTTGGTATATTAGGGGTATATCATGATAAAAAAAAAAAATCACTTGCAACTTCTGTGCCATTTATTTTTCTTTTATTACATCTTTGACTGTGCAATTTTTTGTGTCCTATTAGCCACATATGTTGCATGAGTACAAAATCTACTTGCAGCTTTCACTTACATTTGTTAGACCAAACATGTCATCTTTGATTAAATCAATGAAGTTATAGTGAGTTAATACATTTACGAGTTGTTTTCTTTCTTTCTTTCTATCTTTCTTTTTCTTCTTTTATATAAAAAATTTAAAATTATGAACATTAATTCAGTGATCATGAGATCATTGATTGGAATTTCAAACCTTCCTTTTTGGTGCCCTTTGTAAGATCTTGAGCCTCCCTTAAATTTAATAAAAATTAAAAATCATAATTTTTAATATAGTATTTCACTTGATAAGTTTTAGACATTTGAAATAAGAACAAACAGTCGTCATGCAAGGTCGTAGCTTATACCAACTTTTGTCGAGTATAAATGTGACACTTCCCTCTTACCACCCATTATCTCCTTGAGGGGGAAATGCTTATCTCAAGTTCCAATCAATTTCACTTGGATCCGATATCGATGTACTAACTAATTTCGAGTTTAACTAGGTTGGGGTTACTTTTTTCAGAACTAGGTTAACTGATGGCATCTCTACTCTTTTTTTTGGGATAAAAAAACATCATCATTTCATTAAATTTATACTAATGGTAGAAATTACATCAATTATAAAATCTCTTGGATCCATGGCCTGTGGACGGCAATTACATCACCCATAAAAATTTCTTGGATCCGTGGCCGGTGGACGACACCTTGAAACAGCTTCGATTAGATTGGCTTTTGACAAGCCTCCATGCCATTGTGTAGCTCATTTCTGTGATAGAACAGAAACAACTACCCATCAGATTTGGTCATTGCAAAACCATCTCAACAAGAGAGCAATGGATGGAAAAAAATTGTCATTCAGGGATTGGCTCAATACATGATAGTCTGAATAGGAAATGCATTCCCCTTAGTTCTGAACATATAAACGAGTAATATATGGGCAGACTTGTGACGACCCCACCTTACCCTAAAGCGTACCAAAGGGTTTAGCGGACCGCTTGCCTGACTCTCACCATGTCTCATTCATTCACATAAACTTGAGAGATAACATTAGCTCCAAAGTAAGCATTAAAACTCCACCATTAAATAATACCAACCATCCAACACCATCCAACATTCCAAATCATCCATACTTATATGTACTACCAAACAAATAAAAAATATGAGTTCTTCAAGCAATTCATCAAGCACAAATAGGATGGCAATTTACTTAAAGCAGAGACTTCAACTCTCCAATTCACTATTCTCCGATTCCAAGTTTCCAACCCCTGTTAAGGAAAATAAACTAAAGGGATGAGTTTACCCCTAGTGAGGTTCTAAGAAAACAGGTAACCTTAAACACACAAATTCACACTTTCACTAATATAAGAGGAATAACAAACCAATTAATAATAGGATAATTTGTTAAACAATTCTTAACAAATAGCACAATCAATATCAAAGGATACGGTAGTGATACGGAATCTAGAGTTGGCTCCTGTCCGTTTCCAGACGTAGCATTTAGTCTCATTCAGTATTTCACTTGCAACTAAAAGGATATAATCGGCTCTTGCAAACCAATTCAGCAGCAGCGTTTTCCGAGTCCGTTGACACTCTGTCAACTATTGAATTCAATAATAAACAATGTCTATAGATCATCACTTAACATCAGACTCTGTCCACCAATCATTCCCTATCAAGTCCGAACGCCATATATATAACAAGAGGGGTAATACTCAATATACCAAATCTAGTAACAATAAACACGACCCATAATTCGTCAATCCCCTCTTGCTAGCTCGATTAGACTAACTAGCCAATGGGGTTTGGGATCCCAAGCACGCAGTATAGTCGATGAGATAACATACCCAGAGGACTTTCAAGTCACGCGCATGTATATCAGTTCACGTATAAACAGGATAATAAGAGTTCAGTCAAATTAGGTCAAATGCGATAAAGTATATAGTCACCTATTCATTTGCAGTTCAAGATATATAGCAGTAACAATCAACCAAGCACATTAAGTATCATTCCAGCATAACATATAGTCCTAACATGCACTTAAAACACTCACCGATTTAGTGAGAACTGTACACTTCTGTGAGACCCCGAAATTTTACTTGTCTTTATAGTTCTTATTTGAACTTACTTGCCTTAGATTTTTGGTTGTTTTAATGGTTGAATTTGAGCCAAGGGAGTGAAATTTTGTTAAGAAAAATTTCATATTCTCGAGTTGTTTGAAAATCTGGAAATTTTCGCAGGAGGCTCTGCGCAGCTTTGGAGAATTGGCTATAACTTCGTATAGAAAATTCAGAATTGAGTTCTGTTTGTTGCGTTTGAAACTAGACTCATAGGGCTTCCTACAGTATAAAATTCATAACTTGATTCAATCTCTATAAATACCAGAGAATCGGCAAAGTTGACTGAAAATTCTGCCCTGCACAAGTAAAAACTGGAGTATTGTAGTAGGTTACGGCTCAATTTGGACCAACTTATGAACTTAATCTCCTTGAGGTGTCTTCTAAAGATTATTAGTGTTCGAAGTCTAGTTTTTAACAGGCTAAGTTGTATGAATTTTTTACATTTATAATTCAAGTTATGATATTTCTAACGGAATTGTGCATGCTACGGTTTTTTTTGGTGCATTTTGGTAATGTGATCACTTGGTGAGGTGTGTGTACTAAATTTGGTGGATAAGAGTAGGTATTAAGTAAGAGGAAGTGTGTGATTAGAAGTTCTAATAATAAGTTAGTGAATCATAAGTTAAAACAAAAGTACAAGAGAGTTAAGAAAAATAGGCTTGAACCGACGTGCGCCGTTTGTTACCGGTTGAGTACCCTACTTGACCACTACTTTCTTACCCTAATCTCCTTGTTTTTATTTCATTTAATTTCCCCTAAATTAATCCTTAAGTCAGCCACCATTCTTGACCAAAGAAAAGGAAAAAAAAGAAAGCAAATCTTGAGCGACAAGTGTCGGCCATCCAAGAGGGTTTGACCAAGATATTTCCTTTCTTCTAATCTTTCTTTTTGGCTACATTTTCTTCATTTCTTGCTTGGCTTGGCCGAAAATTTGGAGAGGAAAAGAGAGGAGAAAAACTTCCATTCCTACCTTGGATCTTGCCTTGTTTGAATTGAAACCACAAATCTAAACTAATTAAACTTGCACCAAGGAAGTTAGTAAGCTAGGAGTGGAGAGTTTCTTGCGAGGAATAGCTTGGTTCTTCACTTTCTTCCAGTGTTTTGGAAGGTATAAGTCTAAAACTTCCTTTGTCTTTCTTATTTTAGCAAAATATGGAGTAGATGCCTTGAATCTTGGAATATTATGGATGATACTCTAGATTTGGTGAAGATTAGCGAATTTCATCTAGGGTTTGTGAATTTTCAGCTTTGATTTATGATGTTTGTGACGCCCCGAAAAGTATAAGTGTGAGAACCCGAAAATTTTCTAATTTTCTAGGGTTTATTGTTTTTAATCGCCCGCCTTTTCTACATTTTCTTTATTAGAAAAATTCCCCAGATAAAGTTTATGAGCAAAGATAGTTTTAAAATAATTTTTCTAGTATCGGTTAGTTTTTGAGAAATTAAGAGCGTATTTTGGACGTGGGACCCGCTAGTGCGGTAAATGCATTATTTTTTTACAACTTGTTGGAATTTTTGTATTAAGTGATATTATTTTACAAGGTGTTAAGATATTTGTATTGGAGAGACAAAAAGATAAGTTTTAAACCTAAAGGTGACAAGTGTCACCATCTAATTTAATCTTGGACTTTGACCATTTGACTTTACCTTTACCTTTACCAAATAAATACAAAAAAATTGATCAAAATAAGCTTCATTTTGCAAGCTTCTTGGCCGAATGTTCTTGCTCAAGAAAGAAAGAAAAGCTCTCAATTTCTTCCTTCTATTTCTTGCTCAATCTTCAAATCCAACCAATAAAACTCCAAATCATTCCATAAAATCTCTTTGCTAAGTGGTCTTGAGGTGTTTTGTGGAGTTGTTTGGAAAGCTAAGGTGATTTGTTGCTCTATCTCTTGTATGGCTAAGGTGAGTTGTGAAGAACCACTCTCCTCCCTTAATTGATGTTCAATTCATGATTGGTGGTGGTATAAGATGCACCTTTATGGATTATATGTGAGAACCCATAAAAACCCTAATCTTTTCCGAGGGTTTTTTTTTCCTTTAATGGCATGTTTTCTGCGTTTTCTGGCTTAGGAAATTTTCCTGATGAATTTTTATGAGTAATTATAGTTTTAGATGATTTTTCTAGCATTGGGTAGTTTTTGAGAAACTAAGAGTATATAATGGATGTGGGACCCACTAGTGCGAAAAGTTCGGGAAAATTCGGCCAATTAGGTTAAATTCCGGATACTGTGTAAAATTTATCGGGTGTTAAGAGATAAGTAGAGTGTGTGAAATGATTGATGTGAGAGAAAAAAAAAAGGATAGGAATGCATTTATTGTAGTGCCACATGTCACCATGATATTGGTTAGGACTTAAGACTACTATTCATGGTTTTGACCTTTTGACTTATGGATTAAATATCTTCAAAATTCACAAAAAAATTACCATTTTTCACCTCTTGATGGCCGGCCCTCTCTAGCAAGAAGAAAGACAAAACTCTTCAACATCTTGGCAAATTCCTAGCTCAAATCATCCAAACTACTTGCCTAAATTAGTTTTTACTCCATAAAATCCTTCCACTTGGTGTTAGTGAGTGTTTTGGTGAAGCTTTTTGGAGAACTTAAGGTGTCCAACATCTTCCTCTCTCTTGTTTACTTGGTAAGTAGTGATTGACTATCCTCTTACACCTAATGATGTTGAATTTATGCCTAATGGTGGCTATTGTGTTAGAAATTGTGGTTTATTTCTTGGTTTGAAGTGATTTGGTTAAGTTTTTATTTTTTTGAGGAATTTTCTGGTTTTATGTGATCTTGATGGTGTGGTTGTTTTTGATGGTTGGTAATAAGGGGCTATGGCTCTAGTAGGTGCATATGATAGGAAATTGCAATCAATTTTGGGTTTGGATTGAAATGAGAAAAGTTAGGGTTGATAACCCCCAATTCTGTCCGGTTTTGGATCATAGGGTTAGAGGCCGAATTGGACTTTGCTCAAAACATGAAAGTTGTAGGTATTGATGATTTTGAAGTGCCTGAAAAATTTCAGGGCATTTGGAGTAGTATAGAGTGAGTTATACCGTTTTTACTGTTGCTGTTTTTGGTGAACAGAATGTGCGAACTGCGATAGTAATTGTCTATTTTGACTGGAATTGGTTTGGATTTTGTTGTTGGTGTCTTCTGATGAAATGTAGATTGATGTCTTAGCTTTCATATGCCTTTGGAATCAATGCATTTAGACCTGTATAGACTGAATTGGACTGATTACAGTTTTGTGTGATTTGGGAACCTGCAATTACGTTTCTGGGTTGGTTTTCTGCATTTTTGACCTAGTTGTGCTAGGATTTGGCCTGAGTGGCCTTCTACATTGTTGTAGCCCTATCTCTTAGCTTCGAAACGGTGGGTCTTACACCCTCATCCGATGATCGTAGTGAAATTGGTGCCATTACCGCATTAGGAGGCCAAAACTGTTTTTGTTGTTGGGTCAAATGAGTTACATTTCCTGATTTTCTGGTTTGCTATAATGCTTGTATATGTTTGCAAAACCCTATTGGGGTTGTGATTGGCATTGGTTTGTGACTCGTTATCGAGTCTCATTGCATTTGTTTACGTGTTCTAGGGCGTGACGGTGGTTCACGACATTCTCCTGACGGAAGTGCATGAAATAGCACTGAATTGATTAGTGAGTATACTACTCACTTAAATGTTACAATGTGGCTTTGGTATATGTGAATTTGATGCCTTGATGGCTAATATGGCTATTGAAAATGATTGAGGTGAGGGTGTACTTGACCGCCCTCACCCCCTTGCGATTCCATTCAGGACTGTTTACCGTTTTACTGAAATACTGCACTTGCTATATGAGATATTGAATTTCATTCATGGAAAACTGATTTGGTGTCGTTTGGACGAATGTCCAACGGCCTTACTGTATTACTGAGCTCAACCCCGTAGGTAGTCAATTGGATCGAGCCGGCGAGGGCTTGGTCGTGAAATTGACGTGCCACGGGTGTACTGGGGAATCTTTGTAGTAATGAGACTCTTGGTTCCGGTAACTCGAGTATTACCAAAATGACTGATTGGAGTGCGGGCCGGGTTGGGGTATGTTTGGTGGAAGGAATGGAGTGAAGTGAGGTCTGCGGTCGGGTATTCTTAAAACATTGACGGAGGGTCAATGAGATTGGATCAAGAATGTAAGCGTGGAAATGGGCTCTTGAGAGCCATCCGTATCCTTTTACCGACTTGTTTTAATTCTTAAATTGTGTACTCGAAATGAAAGATTATGCTTATATGATCCTTGTGGCTTATGTGGTTAGTAAACTCACTGGGCTTAAGCTCATTCCGTTCCATTTGTTTTCCTTACAGGAAAATGACCACTTTTGGAAAGGTTATACTTTGTTGGTTGTCAAAGTTGAGCTCATGTAAATGCATCTTTTGGATAGCTCTTCGAATGAAACCCTAATGTGTATTGGGGTTCACTTTCTTTTGATTGGCAAACGAACATGTATATTCGTAGTGGAATGATTTTTGATATGCCGTTTTGGCTTGAAAATGTTACATTTCAAATGTGTGTATGTTTGGTTGATATTTGTGTTGAATTTTGGATCAACTCGTATTTCAAACGGCGAAAGAAAAATTTTGGCTACTCTCGGCCCTAAGTATCTGGATTCTGACGTGTCCAGCACTATTCATCTTCGGCTTCGAATTTCGTTTTTATTTATTTTGTGATTTTTGACATATTTGCGCACGTTGGTATGTTCCGGAACGTAATAGATCGACGTAAACTGATCCGTTAGTCCTGGCGAGAGCTGGGCAGGCAGTCCGCTAACCCCTTTGGTTCGCCTTAGGGGAAAGTGGGGCTGTTACATTATATCTTGATTTTGGTTGAATTGGTGAAGTTTTATAATTATTGGGGATTTTTCTGTTTTCATATGGATATGATTATGTGGTCATGTATGATGATTGGAAATGATATTTAAGGAAGCTAGGAGGTGGAAAAAGTGATTACTTACAATCAATTTCTGTTTTGGAAGAAATTTCAGAAAATTAGGGTTCTTGTGGGAGCATTCTGCCCGAATTTTTAGCTCATAGATAGAGGCCGAATTGGCCTTGGCTTAAAACATTAAAGTTGTAGGGAATGACATTTTAGAGGTGCCTACAAAATTTCAGGTCAATCGGAGTAGTGTAGAATGAGAAAAGTCGAAATTACTATTGCTGTTCTGGTTTTACCCGAATGTAAGAATTGCGCCTGTAATTGGTTGTTTTGGCTGGAATTGCTTCGGAATTAGTTGTTGAGGTCTTCTGATGAAATGTAACCCTGTTTCTTATATTTCAGCTGGTTTTGGAATTTCTGGATTTGGACTTGGATAGCCTGCTTTATGATGTTTCCCGCTAGAATGCGTTATGTGAATCTGTTTTTGTGATTCTGGTATGGTATCTTGCATTTTTGACCTGGTTACACTCGAAACTGGGTTGAGTGACCTTCTGTATTATTGTAGCCCTGTCTTTTAGCTTCGAAACGGTGTATCTTGCACCTTCATTTGACAATCGTGGTGCCTTTGGTACCATTACCGCAAAATGACGTCAAAACCTGTTTTTCTGGTTTTGAGATTAACTTTCATTTCCGAACTTTCCCTAGTTTGACTTGTACTAGTACTACTTGGAGCTTGCTGAATGGCTATTGGATGAACTTGTTGTTGTGTGTGTACCTTTGGGATTGGCTAAGGAAATAATGAAGCCTTGATGGCTGGGAAAGTAAGCAAATTTAGGGGAAGTGCTGTCCGAACTTTGAAAGGACTTGATTGCATTGAGTTTGTGATCTAAGACTTGGATTTGAGCAAGGCAATGATATATGATGGATGGTTTCTGAGCCATAGAGGTGAGTGACCTCAAACTATTTCTAAAGTTATTTATGAACCGTTTCCTGCATTATTTACTTTTGAACTGTTTCCACAGTTACTTTTGAACCGTTTTCTTGCATTATTTACCTTTAAACTGTTTCCAAAGTTACTTTTGAACTGTTTTCTTGCATATCATGCGTGCTTGCATATGAGTGTTCCTTGTTGCTGTATTCCTTGATTTATTGGCTTGTTATTATTGATTGATAATGTGTTAAGTGCTTTCAATGATTGTTAAAACGAGTTTTCTAGGCGAGTGTGTACTTTATCGCACTCGACCTAAATAAATATGAAATTTTCAATGATTAATGATTAAATGCTAGTTGCGCATGAATGTAAGCCGTTTGGCTGAACTGGCCACTGCCCTTCGTTACCGATCGACTCGAGCCAGAAGCGGACTCAGTCGGGCGATATGGTGACCCTGGGTGAATTTGGTATACTCGAGTATTACCTTGTAGTCCGGCTACGTCCGGATGGGTGGAGTCCGGCTACGTCCGGATGGGTGGAGTCCGGCCAACGTCCGAAAAAAAAAAAAAAAAAAGATCGAACGAACAAACAAATAGCTCCATGTGGGCCGTATCCTTTTAATGAATGTTACTATCACTTTCCATTGTAAATGTTTCTTGAATTATTGATACTCCATATTTAATGTATTGTAAATGTTGTAATTGTTTCTGGACTTATCATTTGATTTATGACATCATTGAAATGAACTATTGTGAAACCGATTTGATTACTGATTTTTCTGGTTACTCGCTGAGCTTCTAGCTCACCCCAAAAATATTTTATTCCCCTCCACAGGGCTCAAGGCGAAGGAAGGACTTGTTGTGCTTATTCATGTGTCTAGATGGCCTATGTTTAGTACAATTTGGATTTGGAAATCATTTTATGTATAGTTGAGAATCGTTTCCGCTTCGCTTATGACATGTAATTATTGGAGACTTGGATGTATGTTTGTGGACCATGTGATGTATATTTGAGGTTTGATATGTAATTATGTATTGGAGAATTTGATGTAATATTTGAGTTTTATCTTGTAATCTGTTTGAGGAATGTAGTGAACGACTGAGTCCCGGCGAGAGCTGGGCAGGTGGCCCGCCGAATTCTCTGGTTCGCCTTAGGGGGAGGTGGGGCTGTCACAATGTTGATCTCTAATATGTTGGTATTGAGCTTTGATATGGATTTGTGAGGTGATTAGTAGCATGATTGTGACTTTTTAGCTTCAAAAGATGAATTTCCAGCTTCGTTAAAAAATTTCCAGTTTTGGTAGTGGATGATTATTTGTTAGAAATGAGTTACCATTTGATGGTTTTAAGCCTAGATGAAGAGCTATCTTGACATGCTTACTTGTGGTGTTTGAGGAAAAACATGAAGCCTTAAATGGCTGGAAAAATGGATAAATACAAAGGGTATGCTGCCCAAATTTTCCTTCCGTAGGATAAGCGAGCGAACTTGGAACTTTGAGCTGTGATTCGTGGTTGAATTGAACTTAGATTGTTTAGGGTACTCAAGTTTTCCTTAGTAGGAGTATATAAGCTGAATTTTGCCAAAAACTCGTACCCTTTTAAAAAGTGAAAGTCACGACCACTATAAATATGATTTCCTCGTTCTTTCATACCAAGTTGCGAATTTAAATGTTTTAATCGTTTCTTTATCGAAACTAAAAGAGTGAGTATGAATTTTCTAGGGTTTGATAAGTAAAATGAGTACTACTTAAATGAGTTCTATTTACTTGATTTTCTTTAAGCGAAACTCCTATATTTTGAAACCCTAATTGATTTCAAGTTGCTATACGATATTTTATCGCAGATTTTGACTCTAACCAGGGAGTTGAACCTGAACTTGGTTTTGGAAAACAGTAAATCATTGATGAGTGTTCCAACTGCTTGTTTCCTACTCATTATTGCTAGAAATTTACTAAACACCTGATTTGACATTTTATAGGCGAGTGTGTATTTTATCGCACTTGACCTAACTTAACTAAACACTTGATATCTCATTCATGCATGTACAAGTAACTTGATTTGCATGTGACCTGTATATTGAATTGAAATACTTGAAATGCTTGGAAATGTGACATGCTAGGCATTATTTGTGACTTGGTCAGGGCTAAGCGAGTATGCCCTTATTCGCACTCGTCCTCCCCTTCTTGAATTATCTTGTACTTGCTTGAACTTGATTGACCTGTACTTGTGTTTATACTTGTGCTTGACTTGTAAGTGCTGAGCGGCAGCATGTACCACACTTAATCCGAGTGGGAGGTGCCTCTCATTCCGTCCCCGTACTTTTATCTTGATTAAGTCGATTGGAGATGTTATTTTATCGACTATACTGACTGCACAGGAACCCAAACCCCATTGGCTAGTTAATCGAGTCGAGTCGGCAAGGGCCTGATCGATTAGATAATGAACCATGGGTCTCTAGTTTTGTCGAGTGGAGTGTTATCTTCTCAACTAATTGGTATGCTCGAATATTACCACCAGTGTTTATCTTGGAGTTCGGGCCCGGTAGGGGGTTTGAATGATGGGCGGAGATTGGAGTTAAGTGATGCTTTACTGGACTTGTTATGATTCTAGGATTGACGGAGTGTCAACAGATTTTGAACAAGTGGCCACGAAACCTACTCCCGAGAGCAGACTGTATCCTTTTATCTCGAAATGTTGGATATATAATAATTTGCTATTTGAAGTGTTATTGCTCATTTTTATGAACTCTTATGCTCGCTACTTTGATATTTCAAGTTTTTTACAATAATCAACTCGCTACTTGGGTTTGCATGATGTTTTGGAACCTCACTGAGTTTTGACTCACTCTATTAGTTTTTGTTTTCCTTACAGGGTGTACGAGCATAGGCGTGAAGCTGGAAAGGCTAGTTTTGTCTAGACTTTTAACGTTTGTAATTCTACTAGCGCTAGTGCTCGATTAGGGTTAGAAGTGAAACTAGAACTTGAATCTCTTGTTATATTCGGATATGTATGAACGTTTGAGATAGAAATGAGTATGAATGTACTTTCTAAGCTTGAGAATTGTTGTTTCCTTTATTTTTGAAGTTGTAACTTGTTTTATTGAAGTGAGTGAGTGAGTCCTGACGAGAGTTGGGCAGACGGTCCGCTAAACCCTAGGGTACGCCCTAGGGGAAGATGGGGTCGTTACAACTTCGGCCTCGGGATCACCCTCTTGTCCCCTCTTGCATCCTGAGACGAAACATAAGTACACACATGCATGTCAATTCCAGCCATCGATATACCATAAGAGAGTGTAGATTACATTCAACATTACTACAAAAATACCCTTTTATGACATTTGAAAGGGTCATTATAGCTCCATGTTACGACGTTTTAACTATAATGACGCTCTGTCAGAAGCGTCATCCATTCTAACGTCACTATAAGTTTTATGACAGTTTCTATGCGTCCTAATTTGTAGTTCTTCTGGCACTTATAAATGTCATTAGTTATCACTATTATGACACTTTGAAATGACAAGAAATGCCAGGGCACAGTTGATGTTTTATAAACTTAAGTGATGCACATAACTGTCATATTTTGAAACTATCTTGACACTTCTGTCATGTAAGTACAATAAGATATTATAACACATTCGCATAAGTAGAATGAAATATTATGACACTTTTGTGGTGTAACTAGATTAGGTTATTATGACACTTTTTAACATGAAATTTTGTGAATATTATGTACAATAAAAGTCGAAGTGATGACACTTTTAAGTGTTAGTACAGTATGTTGCATTACTCCTATATACCATCCGTGTTTTATACCCATAAGCAGAAATCACATTTCATCCTGCCTGCATATTGTAAATCCTAATTTTTGGAATGATAAAGTAGTTAGTACCATCATATAAAGGAAAACCAAAGTTATTTACATCTTCGTAGTAACTGGTGCAATACAATAATCCAAACTGGTGCAAAAATATATCATCTAAGCAACTCGCCTTAAAACTATGTCAACAAATTACATGCTAATTTGGAGATTTTCCACTAGTGAGTAGTATTGCAGTAGCATTGTCAATATATATAAAGGAAGCAGTAGCTTGATAGGAACTCGACTAAAAAGCATTAACAATGTCTTCAAAAAATAGCCATTTGATCCAAGGATCATTTAGTTTTCTTCAAGATTCACCTACATGTGTCATAAACCAAGCAATTGGAGTTACCAATCACACAGCTCTTCTTTTACAGTTTTAATCTTAGAAAACAAATAAAAACTAAGTTAGACAAATGATAAAGGTAGGATGAAAAGATTACCAAGTTTATTGGCCAAGTAATGGCCACTCCAATTGCATCTCCAATCTTGCGGAAATTATGGCATGGCCTCATCAGCTCTTCATCACTCTCCACAAACACATTCACATGGATTTCACACCAATGCAATCCCAAAGACGTGTCACCAAGATAAAACATAGTTTCTGTGAATGCATATTCATGACAAATATTTAGGTAGGCTCATGATTAAAAGAGAACCAAATGTAAAATGTTAGATTAGGTATGTCATTAAAGGTAACTTTTCTAGTAGTAAGCAATGTCAGATTGACCCTTAAGTCACAAAGAAAAACTATGCACATAAGCTAATAACTGAGAAGAGCAAACACAAGTCATGAGGATTTATGTAAAGTTTTATTAAAGAATTCAGTAATACAAATTTAGACATTTAGCGATGATAAACAATTCCAAAATTAGAGCTACAAGTATATGTTGAATACAAGTACATGGTTTTGGTCAATCATGTTAATTAGAATAATGATTTTCATCAATATCTTGTTATAAGATTTCAATTTATGAAGTTAAATGTGCACTAGTGTGTAGTGAACGTATATTTATTACATTGGACTTGCATAACATTTAATAGCAATTGGAAAAAAAGAAAGACTAATAGTAATTGAAACAAGGACAAAACAAGAGGGGAAAAGCTAGACAAATATTAGAACCAAGAGTTTTGCCATTTCCTATCAGTAGAATTCTGGTGACCCTAATGAACAACGTTGCTAGACAAAGACCCAGTGAAAACTAAAGTCATTAGAAATTAAACTAACCACTGGAATTTATAAAAGTTGTACACTTCATCACTGTCTTTGTACCTTGTGCAACGAGAAATTGGAAAAAAGAATAGAACAAATTTCATAGTATAATGCACTTTGTCCCAACCATCTAAAATGTCTCTGTCACCTATTAATTTTGTCAAATTAAACTTATGAGATATTTTAGTTGTACAAACACATCCACAAGTAGGTCTAATAGCACCAATGAAATTAGAACAATACTAACATAAATGTAAGATTAGCCCTACTTATGTCATTCTCCAATTTAACATAAATGTAACGTGAGCGCTGAAAGCATCAGCTTGACACCAAATAGTAGAAGCTTCCTTATGCTTTTCCATAAGCAACATCTTTTTTTCCTCATTCTTGTAACTATAATATCCAAATCTTTGATCAGTATCTGAATAAAAACAGACAAAGTGGTTTCCTAAGTGAAGTGGGACTGTGAGAGTGTCCAAACTTTTTAAAAGGCAAGAAACAACTTTACATATTGTCTTCACTCAATATATATCATGCATAAATACTTAATGAACAAACAATAATATCACATGACAAGAGTTGCCAAGCTACTGCTTCATCAGGCAATGGTCTGAGACAAAAATAGCTAAATACCTCAGATAGAAAATGCATGTTCAAACTAAAGATCCGAAAAGAAAACATAAAGACACATTCAACCATGTTACAGTATTTCAGTTCTCTATTCAACTCAAGATTAGTTTATAAAATTAATTTCAAGAAAAGAAGGCAGAGCCTTGGCAAAAAACTAAAGGGCATGCTGCTTGGAAGAATTGAGTAAACTAGAGAGCAAATCCATTTGGCAACCAATGAAAAACTCGTTTAGTCAATTTATCAAACATGTGGTGGGTCACGGATGCTACCAAACTAATGCTAAAGAAGGCTATAACATTTACTCGGAATCTTTCGACGGCATCCAATCATCAAGAAACTTCGGTACAACCATCAAGAAACTTTTATTGTCTACTAAAAAGCAAAAAGAAAAAATCCCAAACATGAGAATGAATCAAAACAATGACACATCCAATCAACTGACATTTTGATGGCATACTCAAATAGCTAAGTAGAAGACAACCCTAAATTGTTGATGCCATCTACCTTATTGCTTATTTTAGACAAAATTGGAGATGTATATGTAGACCTAAAGTTAAAATTATCTCTTCAATACAAGAAATCAAAAAGAAAACAACCTTGATGTTAACAAAAAATTGAATCATTGATATTCAATAAACTAAACAAACATCTTAATCATCGTACCTCCATCGGTGGGATGAATCCTAGTTGCTTCCTCCTTGAAAAATTAGCAGATTGGCAAGAAAATTGGCTAAATTTGCCCTAAATTGAGAGAAACAAGAGAGGGAGGGAAAGGTCACAGTACAGAGAGAGAGAAAATGCAGCGGGTGAGGTGAGAAGTGATGAGATGTGGTAAGTAAGAAAAGGGAGGAAATATTAGAATTTTGGGTGAAAATAATCACGCGCTAAAGCATAGCGCCAATTTTCAAAATTAAGGGTGATACGATGTAGTTTTGTCTACTTTTGGCACTTTTTTAATGACACTCCTAATTGACTGTCATGTTAACACCCTATTATGACGTTTAGGAAAATATGTTACAATACAAGTGTCATTAAAAGCTATTTTTCTAGTTGTGCAAGTTTCAAACAAACCATCCAACTCCCACTCCCAAATTTCACATGTTTCTCTCTTGTAAAAATCAAGAACTCAACATGTAACCCATTACATATATAGTAGAGCATGCGAAAAGGAATAAGATATCAAAATTCCATCAAGACCCAAGGTCAAAAGCAACTACAATTGAGTTCGTAAACCATTACTCAAGCTATCAAATTTCCAGCAAACATATCTCGTATTTTCCTTCAAAGTTCACAAGGTTTTCTTGGTCAAATCAAGTGAAAAACTGCATGTATACTAGATCAACGTTTCAAGTAATATATGGGCAAAAATATCTTGAACATAGTTAAAAATTTTGAAGAAAGTGGAACAAAATTCTCTTGGTTCCAAAGTTGAAACTTTCTATCAAGAAAATAACTTGGAAAGTAGATTTTTGGCTCATCTTAACCCTTTTGTTTAGGTTCAACTCCAACATACAAAAAACAATTGAGGTCATTCTAAAGTGGATTGAGCAAGAATATCTCAAAAACTACAATAAAACTACTAATATTTCCACAGAGAAGCATATGTCAAACTCACCATAATAATTCCCCATCAAGCTACTAAGATTTCCATGGAGCATACATAATACTTCTTCTTTATCATATAAAGAAGCATATAGCATGAATCTTAACAAAGAAATCCACCAAAATCCTCATATAAAACTTGTAAACTAATGATCTAACCACACATATAAAGCAGAAAATTTTCCAGCAACAAACTATCAAGAAGACAACTTGAAAACAACTAAAAACCCTCCATAAAATTCCTCCCTTTTTGCTCCTATAACATCATACACCAAATAAACTCAAAGATAAGGGAAGAAAGATAGGTTTACTAACAAGTTTTACCTCTTTATCTCCAAAACCTATGATGGAAAGCAAATCAAGAAAGTTGCAAAACTTCCTCCTCCAAGAACTCCTCCAAGAGCTTCCCTCCAAACTTGACTCAAGGATTTACGGAGTGGATTAGGGTTTCTCTATTGCTTTCTCACTAATTAGACAAGAAATCAAGGCTTGAAATTTGTGTTTTTCTCTCACTTTTTCTCTCCCTATTTTCGGCCAAGACAAGAAGAAAAGAAGAAGAAATGGTGATGAAATAAAAGGTTGGTTGGATAAGAATGAAGTTTAGTCTTGGTCAAGGGTCCTTAGATGATTGAAAAGTGGCAAAACAAGGAGTAAAATCTATCTAATTGTCTCTAAATCACCAAAATATCTAACTTTCCTCCAATTAACTCTTAACACCTCTTAACATATAATCCCTTTTGTACAAAACTCCCTCTTATCCACCAAATTTATTGCACACAACTTACTAGTTGGTCACATTAATATAATGCACTATGAAACTCAACATGCAACACATTGAATGAGGCAATAGAATAGAAATCAAAATTCAACTATTAAATCAACCAAGAATTTAAGACAAGGCCATTAAAATAAAAGATATGAAAATAATTTTTGAAACCTCACAAGACTAACACTGCAAGACATTGATTGTACTTCTTTTTTAGACGATTGAATTGATAACCTTTGGTAATCCAAAGCTTGATTGTTTAAGCCACGTCAAAATATTCGTACAAGGATTCTCTAATTTAGCTAAATTTAAATGTTTTTTGCCATTGGGATTTCATTGAAGTGTTGAGGGGGGAGGGAGGGGACGTGTTCAGGTGTTTAGTTAGTATTTTGTACCACAATAGAGAGTTTTGACTACCACTATTTTGAGGCTGGGTGAGCCCCAAGATGTGATGAGTCCCAAATATCTCAGAGCGTTTGAATGGAGCGTAAGTGTTGTTGGGTGTTTGCCCTGTAATGCGAGGCGAACGCCCAGACATTTGGAGCATTGGGCGTTTTTATATTTTTCTTGTATTTTTAAATTTTGAACTTTGATTTTACTATTTCATCTTCCTTATCTTCGTTTGCTGCCCTTATTATTGTTTAATAATTTTAAAGAATGATTCCATTTATTTTCTCATTGGAAATAGTTTGAGAAAAATATAAGATAAAACCATTCATGACTATGTTTCCTTTTTTTTGCTTTTCTTTGATTCGATAATATAACTATTTTTTATTAACATGATTCTAGATGACTATTGTATGAGTTACAGTTATGTTGTGATTTTACTCATTAGACAACAACAATATTTTTGAAATTTTCGTAATTTTATCAGTTTTTTATATTTATTAGTGACATACACACACACTATGTATATACATATACATATACATATACATATATGTGTGTGTATATATATATTATAATGTTGTAGTATTATTTTATATTTTATTTTTTATATAATTAAAAAATCAAAATTTGTGGAACTTGTGCCCCACGCCTCGGGGCTTTCGCTCCGTTTGGACAGACATAAAATGCCCTGTCCAACACCTTCACCTTTTAAAATATTGTTGACTATCCCTGTGAATTGTATTATGGATGATACTGAAGTACATTTGAAATGACGATGAGGTTTGATTTTCTCACATTTGATACACTTTTTCGTTTTTCCTCCCCTGCTTATGTAATCAGTTCAAGAACTTTTTTTCTTTCTTTTTCTGAAAAATTGGACTCAGTAACTGCACGGACTGACATTTAAATTCCTAATTGACAAAAGCATTCATAGAATGTAACACAGAGATATGCATCTTTTATGGGGATTCTTGTCACGTATGATATCAAAAATTTCTTCAGGAAAAATCAAATAATTGAAAAAGGTTTCTGAAACTGATGTGCTCAAACCTTCAGGTTTACGAAACAGTTTGAGTTTGCCGGCAAATACAGTAGTTTGTCTACTGATTAGTCATTTTATAGGCTAATTCCTCTGATTGTTGTTCGAAAAAAAAATCGCAACAATAACATTCTGACAGAGTTCTGGTACAAAACTATGCCTGCCGGGCTATGTCAGCTCGGCAAGCAAGAGAATTTTTTTTTTTAAAATAAATGTTTGGCAGCTGGGCTAGTTTAGCCCGGTAGCCACTGGAAATCTGCAAAATAATCTGCCGAGCTGTCAACCCGACAGCCTGCAGCTTCTTTTTTTTTTTAACTTCAAGTAAGCCCGGCAGCCATGATAAATTTCCAAAACATCTGGCTGGCTGCAGTATTTTTTTTTTTAAAAAAAAAAAATCCAAGTTAGCCCGACAGCCTTTTTTTGAGCGGAATTTTCCTCATCAGTAGTAGTAGCAGCAGCAACTCTGAAATGATAAGAAGGAAAAAAAAGAAGAGTGACTAGAGAAGAAGATAAGGGTGTTGAGGGATATGTGACGAATGAGAGAAGATACACTACTACTGGTCTACTGCTACACCAATATACTCATTTCCCTTCTTTTGTTCAATATAATCTCCTTATATCTCTCTCTCCATTTTTACCTTTATCTTTTTTCCACCACCTCTAACCTCCTCTTCGTCTCCTCACTCTCACACTCACGCATGCACTCACCTTCCTTTCCACTTCCGTCCCACTGCATTTTCACCTGTCCCTACAACTTTTTCATTTAAATTTTTTTTTATATAAAAGTCAAAAAGGTTTTTAAATTTTTTTAAGAATCTATAAGTAGTATTAGTAGGACAAGTATTACCCAAAAAAAGAAAAAATTTTAAAAAAAGAAGAAGCTACCGACTGCCACAGTACTACTCCGTCCCACTACTAACATGTTACAACCTGCATCTGCTTCTGCATTTGAGTTTCCCACAAAAAAAAGGGATGAATATTTGTATTCGGTTGTTTGCTATGCACTGGGGCCATGCAGACCTTTTTTTTCACTTTTGATGGCCGGCAGAATTTTTGGAAATTTATCATGTAAGCCCGGCAGCCTTGAAGTTTATTTTTAAAAAAAAAAAAAAAGAAGCTGCAGGCTGTCGGCCTGACAGCCCGGCAGCTTTTTTGCAGATATTCCAGTGGCTGAAAAAATTCTCTTGCTTCTCGGGTTGTGTCAGCCCGACAGGCATAGTTTTGTACCAGAATTCTATCAGAACGTTATTGTTGCGAATTTTTTTTTCGAACAATAATTGGAGGAATTAGCCATTTTATAAAAGAATCTCAGAAAGCGTTCTACTACCCTCTTTTAGAGGATAGATTGTGGACTTTTAAACATACTAACGGGTTTACTAGCATCTAAAATCCCCATTAGCAAGTCCAAAATGCTTGCTACTGTCTAGGTGAGATATTGTCTCTGTTACAAGTTCATTAACCAATGATGCACACTTAAATATGTAGCTACTGATGCTTGTATAAATTTCCTACAACAGTTATCTAAAATTTCGTGAGTTCACTATGCTGTAATTTCCTAGCAGGCAACCAGGGAAAGGAGTAGTAAACTGATAATGCTTACAATCTTGATAGGATATTTGCCAAAATTTCCACGTTTTCACTTGCCTAAAACTAGTCCTTAAAGGGGAAATATTGCAAGCTCGGTAAAGGAGAAATTTATGGTTGGCTGTTGAAACTACAATGTGAAAAACACTCCAACAAATTCAACCTTTCCTGTTAATGCCTAATTACAGTTGGGAATTCACAGATTTCTTTTGGGCTTCTGGTAAGAATAATTGGAGAAATTTCGTTATAAGTCAGCAAGGAAAGCTTTCTGCTAGAAACCAAAAATATTGCCCGTCTTCTCCGACCTTTGAGGAAGACCCAGAAAGAAAATTGCAAAAAGAGATGGGAGAGTCTGTCAGACAACCGCAAGACCACCCCAACCAATGCCAGAGCGAAGGGCTGGGAACGATCCTCTACTGCCCTGGGAGCTCGGAAGCCGAGCAACAAGAGCTGTTAATCACGCTCTGGTCAAGCGGTCATATTTCATCCACCAGACGTGGTTTCCTGTCTCCTTAGAACTCAAGGACACAGAGGTACGAGCCTATAGAACAGATCCTGTTCAAGTAAGGTCGTGACCTTTGTGGCGAGATCTATTTCTTATAAACTTTGCAGCGCTCTATGTAGTTGTCGATGTGGGATAGCAATCAGGAGGTATTTTCGTGCACAAGTGAGATAAATAATCCAATTCTTTAATGACCAAGGTTAAAAAAAAAAAGGAGAGAGAGAATCAGATGTTTAGTCCTTGTTTGGCATTTGCAGCAATGTCAACTTGATTAACCTGATTCTTCCGCTGATCTAACAAGAAATAACTAATGGTTAAAAAACTCCAAGTAATTAATGCAATTATGGGTGAGAGTTAATTATAAAAATATCCATGAAGACGAATGACTAAAGTTAGAATGGATTAGATTTACACGAACAAATTATCCCTAAAAAGAAGCTAGCATTGTGTAGGTGCAGCAACCTATAAATTCTCCACATGAAAGCAATTACTACAAAGTAAGAGAGGGGTTATTAAAGAATAACGAGCAAAGGTAAATCAGGAAGGTAATAAATGGAATGTTCAAAAAGTTCATTCTTGTTCACAAATTCAGGGAATTAAAAGCAACGGAATGTGTGGAGAATACAATTTTGTCCATCTGATGACATTGTTGATTCTATTTTGACACCCAAATTCCCTTTTTGGGTTGTAAGGACAATATTGATCCCCTAATTAACATTTAATTATATATCTTGATAGAGAACTCTCTTTACCTCTTTGCATTGCACATTCTATTAAAATTTTCCAAAACAACCCCAACCCACGTCAATGACCGGCCCGAAAAAACCAACTACAAGATACACGTGAGAAGCACATGATGACATCTAAACTTCTGGCTAAATACTTTTGGCGCTGAGTCTATTATATTGAAAACTCCAGAATTTGAGTTTTTCAATTTTCAATTTTCAAATGACAATTTTGTAGATTGATCCTCGAGTTGCCATAAGATAATAGAATTGAGATGCTACTTTATCTTTAGGTTTATCGACCGAGTTTTAACAAGTCTGAATTTATCCCTCTTAAATGTCGGGTATTTCAAGCCAAGCTGAGTCCAAATTTTCAAGATGACAAAATGAATTGTGGATTACAAGGTGAACTTAGACTTGCACAAAAATGTCCCTTAAGCTTTCAACCTAATCAAGGTCATTAGATTTACCTCTCTTGAGGTCGGCCAAACTAGTGACCAATCCTTGGGATTTAGCCAAAATAAAAATTGTTGAAGGTAGAAAAATGATAAATGTATTAAATAAAAATGTAAATAAAAACAAAAATGATTCAAATTTAAAAGATACTACCAAAAGATAAACATAAGATCTGGTAAGAATAAGGGATAGAAAAATAAGTCACTCCACTCCCACTACTATCTTCGCTTTTCCTGATGTTGTGGATGCAATCAACACTACTGCCGTCACTACTGTTATGTATCTACCATTACTACTATCTCCTCTTGCTCTTTCTTTTTTCAATTATTTGATCTTAGGCACCGTTTCGATTGAAGGAAAGAGAAGGAAAGGAAAGAAAAGAACTCCAGAAGAAAAGAAAAAAGAGTAGAGGAAACTAGATTCCATCCATCTTATTTGAATTATGAAAGGAAAGAAAAGGAAATTATCATGTATTAATTACATTTTTATTCATAGTTTAAAAGTTTGATTTTTAAATACTTAATAGGTTTTTTAGGAATTTCGTAATTTTCATTAATTTTGGTGTCCTTTTCTTTCGTTTCTACTTACTTTTGGATAGAAAGTAAGCTGACAAAAATAACTAAATTTTTTCCTCCTTTTTCCTCCCTATCCTTTTCCTTCTCAAAAATCAATCCAAACACAAAAAATATTATCCCTCCATTTCCTTATCTTTTTTTTTTTTTTTTGTTCTTGGGGAGGGTAAAGAAGCCTAGCAGCATCTATTAGTACAATCAAACGTGGGATAGTCACCCCCCTAATATCATTTCCAATCACATTCCCTTTCTTTCCTTTTCCTTCCATTCGCTCAAAATAAACGGTGCCTTAGATATTATGTTCTTCCTCCTCCATATATATTCTCATTTTCTATTTACAAGCACATAAAGAAAAAGGTTGAGACACATGAAATTTGAGTCTCAATTTCCAGAATTAGAGAACTTGTTCAAGCTCGTGATTGGAATTGTATCGTGCATAAATTTTGTTTGCTTTCTTTTCTCCTTCCATAGAAGGTTCAAAACCGAGGTTGGGAGTTTGTTTGTGATAATAGTTGAAGTATTTTGATGGAGTTTGAAAATTTTTAATTAATGAAGATGGTAATCAATATCTAGTGTTAGCATTCATTTAATCCTTTCTTGTTCTATTTTTTTGTCTTTGAATATAAAGAAAGGAAAAATAGAGAGAATTGAAAAGAAGATTCATTATTGTGGTTTGAGAAAGAATTAGTGGATACTTCAGAGGCAATGGAAGTTTATAACTACTTCATGAGTGAAGAAAAGTTGATCGACTCTTGCCTTCATGAGGTACTAGGTTCAAGGGTATTTTGGGAGCTTAATTACATAGATTTTGACATTGCCAATTTAGACAATCACATTTACTAATGGTTAGTGGTTGTTCGTTACAAAATTATGAGTGGAAAGGTTTATTTAGTTCGAATAAACCATGGGATTGATTAGCGGATTGGTCAAATCTTAGGGGAGGTAAATTACTTGATTCTAATTCTTCATAAATTAACCACGATCAGATTTTTATGAAGAAATGAGGTTCTCATATAAATTAACCGAATCAAGTATGGGTATTAATGAGGTTCTCATGTTCTGTTTCTTCAACACTGTTTTACTCTACATCCTTTGGACTTTCATTAGGTTCCTTCGTAAGGTATGGTGGATTCCTAATCGAATTAGAGGATCATGAGTTCCAAGGGAATCAAGGGCCCTGCTTTTAAGTTTCTTCCCTATGGAAACTCTAAAGAGATCACAAACATGAGAAGTTAATCTATGAGAAGATCTATGGAGATATCTCGCTATATCAAAATTCAGCCTCATATTCACTCATGGACAAAAATCCATGGTAAGTAGCAGTTCTGCCTTAACAAGTTTCGTACGTTTGTTTCCGAAACTCAGTAGAAAAATGTACAATTTTCTGATTTCCTGCTCCTGCACTGTAAACCAACTGAGATGAAAATAATTAACTCCTGTAAGCTGCAATAAGATTCTGTGGCATGCTAGTTCAAGTTCGGTACTGATTTTTCTTCTAAAAGTTGCTTCATTCTCAATCTTGCTTTCATGGTTTTCTGTTTCGGCTGACAGGTAAGAACTATACATTAGTTGGCGTGGTTCACAAGCCCAATTAATTATCATAGATGCAGAGCTAATCAAAGAATTACTAACCAACAGAGAAGGTGCTTACCAGAAAATGGATATGGAAGGCATTGCAAAGAAATTATCAAAATAATAGGTGGGGCGCTCATAACAAATGAGGGGAAAAAATAGGCAAAAGTACACAAACTGGCTAACCACTCATTCCTTGCAGAGAGCCTAAAGGTAAGCCTTCTTCTATGTTAATCACATCACGAGTCAAGAATAAGAAAGCTTGTTGTCCTATATATGAAAATGGGAAGTGAATTTGGCATATAATATTGCTCGAGTAATTCCCTATACATGATTTGCTTCTCATAAGAATAACCTTTTGCACGGAGCAAGGTACCAGAAATGACTGCTAGTGTCGAGGCGTTGCTGGAAAGCAAAGGTATCAGCCCCTGTCTTACGCCAAAAAAGCTTCTCTTGCCCCCTGCCCTATACCCCGGCTTCTCCCACTCCTACCCTGCTCTAGTACCCCCACGGATACCCCCATAAGTGACCACTACCCTTTATATATATATGAAAAATAATAAAAATCACTTTGGACTTTGAAATGAAATCTAAATCAATAGAGATTGCATTTTTATAAATAATATCCAACATGTGACAAATAAAAAAATCAAATAGATTTAACATACAAAATCAATTTCTTACCACAAATACCATACATTGTCGAGAAAGAGCATGCTCTTTTACCACAATAAAATACCACATTATTATTTTAAATTACAGTGTAAAAATTCACATTAGCAATATAATATATTAGATAAAAGATGGAGGCCGAGGCGGGGCCACTCACGTTTGAAGCATTGTTAAAATATACATATGCTTATGCAATAAAGTAACTAAATAGCAGAATATTGAGATGAATTTATAGTTAAAAAATGCAAAGCCTCGAAAGTTGACCATTTACAAACCAGGAAATGTTGAAGGTAATTTAGAAAGAAAAATATTCACATAAGTGATCAAAGTTAAAACTACAAACGGTATTCATTTTGGGGGGGCAAAATTTATATTTTTGAACGTGAGGGTGATAGAGTATTATCATGGCTAAGTGTTATTAACCCTAAAAACAATGGAATCGAATTTAATATAGTATGTGGCCAATGTGGCAAAGATAGAGAACAACTTAAAACACGAACAAATCATCCTTATACCTAGCTAATTAAAAATCTGAAAACTATACTCGAACTCGATGGAAATAAACCAAACGCAATAGACACAATCCATTACTAGTACTAAAGAAAGACTCATGACACAATCACGAGGCTGCCCACAGCATTGTTACTTGATCCCCACTTATGTAATTCACCACACATTAGTCTCCTCCTTAGCCAGCAACTTTTTGAGTTCATCTTTTTCTTCTCCTGTCAAACTCAAATTCTTTGGGTAGATAACTTCAAAGCTGACAAATAAGGAGCCTGTATCCCCAATACCGTGCCAACAAGGCATGCCTTCGTTGGGAATCTCTATAACACACCCAGGTTCTATCTTCGGAACAGTTAGAAGACGCTTATCCAATGTTTCGATTGTAAGGGCTTCACTGGTAACGTATTCCATCAGCGGAATTTTCCTTATAGCCCACAAATCGTTGCCCTGCCTGTGGAATTCAGCATGAGGCTCTTCTATCACGTCAACGATCACATCCCTGGGGACCTTTCTGTCGTCTAGAATGACCCTGCGCGGATATACAGTTTTCAGGCCGTTCTTTGCACCCGCTGGGATTTCCACCACAAGCGTCTCCGGATCCGCATTCGGTGCTATCACGCTACAAGTTCAATGTAAATGCATTAGATTATTTTTGGGTTGGAGGTTATTTGGAAGAATGTTTAGACATCGTTTGTCATAGCAATTTGTTGATATGATATATCTGAGAAAAAATGTTTTAGAAAGCGTGCTTTGTCAATAACAAGCAATACTTCTTAGAAATATTTTTATTTAAATAAACTTTTTTATTTGTAAATGAGAATTCTTGAACCAAAATCTCTTATTTAAAATCCTTTCCTCCTCGCTACTTAACCCAATCCTTCCCCATCTAAATAATCTTAAAACTTAATATGTACGTCGGAAAATTAAAAAAAAAAAGGAGATAGTAAATCTAAATGTACGTATATATACATATTCACCAATCGTTTTCAAATTGATAGTAAATCTAACTGATATTATAACTCACCAATTCGTTTTCAAATTGATTCTTTCAGAAAATCAATAATCCATATCAATGATACACAATAAATTTTATGATAAATTTGTCATATTAATTTAGATGTAGGAATAAGGAAAGATGTTAATTACAAAAAACATATTCATACCCAGGATCAGGGAGGAGCTTCATGCGTCCTCCGGGAAACTTGATCCTCTTTTCCACTCCATTGTAGAGCTCGTCTAGAGTGCACCTCAATGGGCACCAAACCGGAGGTGGTGCTTTCCTATGGCTGATGCCCTTGTCAAAACCTTTCGAGCATAACTTCCCCATGGTTTCTCTCAACATTTTGCCCTCCACAAGATTTGGACAGAACTGCCACAAGGGTTTATGCGGTGGATACCAATGACTCGCTAGGGTAGTTTATATAGGCTATAGGTGAGAGAAAGGTGAGAAACTTGCCATTACTGTATTTTTGCTCAAAGGGAAATGTATATGTTAAGTATTTTTTTGCCTCGTAATTCTTGACTGGAAGGTGCCTTCGGTAAGAGAAATTTTCGCTAAAATTACTTTCCCAAAGAAAAATCTACTTTAAAGTTATAAATTGGCGAAAGCAAAAGTTAATTGGCTGCTGACAAAAATAATTCTAGAATAACCTAGACTCCAAAACAAAATCTATTCTTTTTAAAAGATTTTGGTTCCATTATTGGAAGATTCTGTGTTAAATTGAATATGGAGAGGAATGGGTTGAACCGTGCGAGAGCAGCTCTCGAGTTTGAAATCTCCCATCTACACTAAAAGAAAAAGTTGAGCAATTTTGGGTTGTTTATTAGCTATTTAATTGCTAGGTACTATCTAATCATAGAAAGTGGAAAAATCTACTTTAAAGTTATAAATTAGTGGAAGCAAAAGTTAATTGGCTACTGACAAAAATAATTGTAGACTCCTAAAAAATTTATTCTTTTTAAAAAGATTTTGGTTCCATTATTGGGAGATGCTGTGTTAAATTGAGTAATTTTGACTTGTTTGTTAGCTGTTTAATTGCTAGGTACGATCTAATCATACGAATATGCACTGTATATTGTCTTGATTAATCTTGATGAACATTCTTATTAATTGATCTTATGTTAGTTTCTTACAAGGCTTCATGTTATGCTAGTTTCTTGTGCCTGAACCCTTGTAAGTAGGACAATAATTGCTGCAATTATATTTTATACACTTTCTGAATTTAAATCTCACTTTTCTAAAAAAACTATTTCTTAGAACTCCACAGAACTACGTCACAAAATATCAACCGTGTAGACGATAGGGCTAAAATTCATTACTTTCGGATATTTCTTGGTGACTTTTGACAACCATAATTCCTATATAACTCATAGCAACCGAACCTTGAGCAGTTGATTGCTTTTTTTTTTTTTTTGGTCAAACGGTTGCTTACACGATGTTTTTTTTTTTAATTTTCTCTTTGTCATCCATATAGTTAGTAAAATACCATATGAGTATAACAGATACATATGTTACAATTATTTTTCTTAAAAGTTTAACTAAAGTTAGAAGTTTTCAACAAAAGCACGCACAAAAAATCGTGCATGAATAATAAGAATAAGTTTGAAAATGATAGAACTAAAAACATTAATTTAATTGTTTTATCTGTTTTTTTTTTTTGGGTTTGTCTTCTATTGGTGCCTCTTTCTTGCATGTAGTTAGTCATAAGTCTTTTTCCTTTTTTCTTAAGATCAAAAAATGAAATTTAATATGTAAAATAAAATTTTAGATTTCCAACTCATGTTTAGTTTCTAAGCATACCCTGATAAAGTTTCTTTCATGTTCTTCACTTACTTTTGAAAATCACCCCTAAAATTCTGTTCAAGTTGGACATTGACTTTAATAAGCTTATTTTCCTAATGTAACACTTAATCATACTACTACATGGCCTCAAAAAAGAATAAAAAGGCTTTTGACTCAAAAGAAATGATGTAATAAAATTGATTTAGAGTTATTTCCTTGAAGTAAAATTGACATAAAGGAGATACTGAAAAAAAATGCATTATAAGGAAATAAAACTCCAGGATTCTTTTCTTTCACATTTAGTATTTAAAATCATAAAAACAAAGAAATTATAGTTCTTAAAAATCAAAACCAAAGAACTTATAATGATTCGAATAAAATAGAAGATAGAAGGTAAGAAAAACTATTCCTATGCCGATTTTGTAAATAACAGTTAGGTAAGATCCCTTCTCTATTGCTCTTATCATTGTATTCTAATAAGAAATAAGGTGTGTCTAATGGGTGCCCATTTCGGCACTCATTAAAATATATTTTAAATGTTATGTTTTTTGAAATGTAAGATTAATTAGAGAAAATATGTAAATACAAAAGAGGGTAGGTAAATTTAAATAAAAAAAGTATATAAATGCAATGGAGAGTAATAATTGATAGTATGTGTATATACATAGCAGGATATGTAAATTTTATGCTTGTTAATGAGTATCCAGTAGGCACCCATTAGAAGAACCATGAGAAATAATCAAGGTAGGTATTAACATTTTTTCCTAGCCCATATAATATTTAACAGTACATTTATTTTTTAAATATAAAAAAGCATTAAAAATCTGTACCAGCGGTTCAAGGAGTTTTGGTTCCAGTCTTGCTTTCAGAAATAGATGAGCATGCCATCACAAACTTGTCCAAAATACACCTATCATCAATTAATTTTAGTTCGGTATAATCTTTTTTTAAAAAAATTTAGACTATTTCTATCATTCCAAATTCTTAAAGTTATGAATCGATTACTGATTACGAAATATTTGTTTCTTTCCTTATTCAACGGATAGTAAATTTGTTTAGTTTTCTTGCTCTCATGGATATTGCCTTTATATGAGTTCATGTAGTAATTCTTCCACTGAAAGAATTTTATTTCCATAAGGAGTTCAATTTCCAAACCTCTTTTATTCTTACAAGAACGTTTTACATAAATAGACTCAATAGTTGTTAATAAAGAAATAAGCGTTTGAGTCATTGGGTTTACAGTAGGGATAATTTCAAAATGTGAAAGTTAAAACACTAAATCTACAAATCTAACGTTCTCTTCTTAATATAATATGAATATAGGTATATGTATTTGTTATGTGCGTGAGATAAACAAAAAAAGTGATTAAAAAATGTGTAAAAAGTAATTCATGAAAAATGTAATATTTTTTTCCAAAAAAAAGGCAACAATCCAAGCAAGGCCAAAAATTTTAGTGATGGAACGAGAAATAGTGTGAAGATCTCTGAGTGTTTGTATCTATCTTTCAGAGAGAGGGGGTGGGGGAGGAGGAAGAGGCAAAAAGGAGTTTGGGAGGAGTCAATAAGGCTTTTTCTTTTTTGGTTATATATATATATATATATATATATATATATATTCAAAATATATATTCATCCATTACCAACTCTAACCTACCAAACTCAGCCGCACAAAGGAAGAAACTAAAGAAGGAAAATAAACTTACAAAAAAAGCCCTCATCACTGAACGTGTTTAGTCTTTTTATTCTTACTCTAATAAACTGCTCCTTTCTATATCTTGAATTGACTTTTATGTGGAGTTTGAGAATTCATAGCTTAGTTTATTATTATTCTTTTTTTTTTTTTGCAAACCGCATATACAGAGGAGAGATGTCATGCTTATTTTTTATTAATCAACGAAATTGTGAATATACACATGATAAAATAAAAATAACACGATGTCCTATTCCCTTTACGATCATGAAAATAGCTAAATTAAATGTAAGTAAGGGAATTCATAGCTTTGTTTAAATACATATTTGGATGACTTTGGTGATTCTGGATTCCATTGTTGAAAACCACCTGATCTATTAAGTAGCACACAATTTATTTGTCCATTCAAGCGGGGGTTGAAAATATGCAAGTAGATTGCTCGCAAAGACAAAAGGTAGAAAAAAAATGAAAGTAGAAAGCTAGCAAAGACAAAAATAATTTACCATACATCTACCATTATTTCAAACCAAATTAGCTCATCAATTAATCTGCACTCTCTCTTAACTTCGACTAAAGCCTTTCAATAAGCTAACAGCAAATGTGTTAAAGATACTGGACATGGATTCGTCAATGATCTCGTGTTGTTATCTACATTATCCAGATGAGACAATAGACATGTCTCCGTGACAGAATGGCACTTCTCGTAAGGAAATTAACACCACTTCTTTAGTTGTGTCCATGGTTAAGAGCTTCAAAAGACATATCATTCCATGGTGGTCCATAAAATTAAGAGTTTTTCTAACCCGTTAGGCACCATCAACACAACTAAATTTCACATAATTTGTAATGTATATGTACATACTAATAATTAATACCTTTCTTTGCATTTATATACTTTCCTAAATTGACCTTACATTTTCAAAAATCCAACACATAAAATACATTTATTGGGTAGACACCTGATGCGGGTGCTGAGAACGCGATCCGAACTGAGCGCCAAGGCCGGTTCCAAACTATCCTGCAAAGGGATGAACAGCGGGACTAGCTCCCCATTGTTACTCCGATGGTCAAGTTAGACAAAGTTTTCAAGAAGTGATAGGAAGCGGCTGTGTCGTGTAGAGCTATAGATGTATGAATGCGTACCTTTCCTGGTCCCTTCACTCCTTGTTTGTAGAGTCTCGTGGGATGATCCGGAGGGAGAGTCCTAACGGAGCCCTACTAGGTTGCAAGAGGTGGAGTCCTATTTGGATTCTACCTCTCTACCTCTGGCCCTAATGGGCCTGGAGTCCACACCCTGCTCGAATCCCAGGAGGTCCGTGGCTGAGGTCTGAACTAGCAGGTCGGCGCTGCCGAGTAGACTCATCCGAACTAACACGTGTCCACAGCAGATTGGCTCCTCCACATTAGCCTCCCCTTGAAGTCTAGAGTCATCGCACGGTCGTATGAATATGGACCAAATTTCAAGGAAGGTGTCAGTTCGACGTGGGGCCCTATTGATCAGTGCCACGGTCTCTGAGGCCGCAGGTAACAGCCACATTGGTCGGGGGTAACCGTCACTTCAACCATCACGTCGCTTCATAATGACGGTTACCAATATTAAATTTGAATTTAATTCAGGTCTATTCGTATTCCCACTCTGGAGGCTCCTATAAATAGGGCCCACCAGATGTCATTGTCACTCTTCCTTTCTCATTTCGTCTGCTCTTCTCCACTCTAGCCAGTTCGCACCTTCCTTGAGTAACAAGAGTCTATTCGTGCTCCCTTCTAGGCACCACCTAGCGCCCGAGCTGTCCTTTTCCTTATTACTAGTAAGTCCCCTTTCACTTCTCTTATGTCTTCATCCGACCACTCCGATATTACTAATTCTATTCCTAAGCGTAGGGTAGCCCGACCTGTCCCCGTAGAGATAATTTCTTCTTCCACTTCCCCTTCCAGCTCATCCTCCCCTAGTTCGTCAGGGTCCGATTATATCCCTTCCCCTGCTCATTCTCCTATTCAAGCAATGAATCTGTCCGAACAGCCTGTTCAGCCTGCCGCTGGGGCTTCTACCCAAGCAGCCCCAGCTGAGGCTATAACAAGGACCTCTAAGGGGACAGGGGTCGATTTTGGCGAGGTCGACATGATTTCCCTGATCTTGGATCAAGGGGACGTAGACGAGCTGGTAGGGAAGTATGATATTCCTGCTTGGTTCGAAGCTAGAGCTGCTCTTCCTAGGGAGGTCGGCACCCCTGGGTTTGTGGCGATGTACAAGGACCAGTTCATAGCCGGCATCCGCCTTCCTATCCCTCATTTTCTTTTCCAAATTCTTACCTTCTAGGGCATCCGAATAACCCAACTTATTCCTAACTCTATTCGCTCCATCCTTGGCTTTTTCATTTTATGCCAAATTCTCGAAATTCCTTACTTCTTAGATTTATTTCGATCAATCTTTCACATGAATGTCAGTGGTCACATTCCGGGCTGGTTTTACTTTGCTCATAGGAGCGGAGTAAAACATCAAACCCGTGAGTTGTTCGTTGGCGCTCCTTCTTCTATTCAGTCTTGGAAGGCCCAGTTCTTCTATGTGAAGAACATAGGCTTTTCTCCCCCGACCTGGAGGGAGGAGACCCAGGTCTCTGATCCTCTTCCTTCGCCTTTTCCCGAGTTCGAGCTGGACCGTCTGCTCAGGTCGGACGTCAAGTTGAACATGAAGGAGTTCAATAATGCCCAACTTTAGGCTGCTGGCTTGGTCCCAGCAGACGCGTCTGATCCCTCCAGCAAGACCCGACCTCTTTCACCAGATGAGCTGGTCATCTGTAATTTTTTTTTTTAACTTGTGACCCCTGCTCGTTCTTGTACTGATCATCATCCCTATTTCTTGCAGTAAAGAGATTCTCGCAGATGCTTTCTGTTGGCGAGGCCGATAGTTCAGGCACGGCCACACCTGCGCCATCCACCACACTGATCAGCTCCGTCCCCCCTCCCCCTCTCACCCAACGCCAGCTCAGTCAGCCCCTACCGAGAAGCGGGAAAAGAAGAAGCGGAAGAAGTCAACCGCCAAGAAGGCACGTACAGAGGCCACTCCTTCTCCTACTCGGGGAGAAGATCCTGCCCCCGATCCTACTCAGCTCGGGCACTACGACATCAATACTGCCGAGGAACAAGCCCGAACAGAGCCTCCTCCTAATATGTGGAAATACCGAAGTACTACACCCTACGACCCCCAGACCAAGCTACAGACGCATTCCCATCCCATGCACTTCTGTCCGGAATGGGGATTGTCTATTAATGACCGAGCTTAGTATCCACACGTAGCTTGGGCATGGCTCCAGGGATCCATCCTTCCACGTGACCACGATTTTATCAAGACGACGTCCAACTCTACTCTGCTTCAACACTACTATTTGGGTTCAGCTCAGGTCAGTCTTCAGTCACTCTACTCTTGTGATTCCCAGCTGAACTCCTTTTCATTCTTCTGCTCTTTTATGATTTTGTACAGGTGCAAGTGGCAGGTACCGAACTGGCTAAGCATTTTGAAAACATGAGCGAAGTGCTGACCCAAGATGCGGCAACCAAAACTAAGTTGACCGCCCAGCTTGAGGCTGCCACTGTTGAGGTGGAATCGTTGAAGAAACAACTATCTCAAGTCCATATGAACTTTCAACTAGAAATTAATAAGAATTCTGCTCTGACCACTCAGTTAGAGACTGAACAGAAGAAGTCCACCGAGTTGGCAGGTCAGTGCTCAGCTACGCAGGAGGAAGGTCGAAGGTTGGGCGTGCGGGACTTTCTGAGGTCGGATCAATTCATGGTCGACCTGGTTATTCTGAATACCCCCATTCTTCAGCACGGCTATGCCCAGGCGCTGAACGAAGTGCAAGCACTGAACCTTCCTAGGTTTGATATTGGAAATTTCCCCAACTATAACCCACAGGCGGTACATCAGGTCGACCAGCTTGTAGAGGGGTATTCGTGTGGGTGCAGGCTTGCCGACCTGGTCGCTGATCCTATGCTACCTGTGACCACTCTGGAGCCCGAGCAGGAAG
Organism: Coffea eugenioides; assembly: GCF_003713205.1. Lineage (NCBI taxonomy): Eukaryota > Viridiplantae > Streptophyta > Magnoliopsida > Gentianales > Rubiaceae > Coffea > Coffea eugenioides. The sequence continues at coordinate 64,737 of NW_020864570.1, forward strand.
AAAAGGGGGAGAACTGAGTAGGATGTAGGGTGTAGGATGTCGAACTGAGTAGGGCCAGTTTGTTTTTGTATGTTCATCCTTTTGTTGTAAATACGCTCATCGTGAATGGAATTTTCTTTTCTTCTCAACACTTAGCCAAATTTTGACATTGCACTTTAATTGAAGTAGTGTCCGAACAGCCTTGAACAAACCAAACTTCACTGTATTTGACTATTCGAGCTTTTTAAGCAAACACTTCAGAAAATAAACAAAGTAAATGAACTTTTCTAACAAACGATTCTTAAGTTCGAATTATGCCAAGTACGTGGGACCTCATCTCCGTTGAGGTGAGCTAACTTATAGTACCCTACTTGGTCTGCCTCCTTTATTATGTAGGGACCTTCCCAGTTCGGACCCAACTTATTCGTGCCCAGGGTCCGACTTACCGAGTTTTTCTGTAGAACTAGATCCCCCGGTTTAAAAGAGAGATGTCTCACCTTGGCGTTGTAGTGTCGAGTGATCTGTCCCTTGTATTTGGCCATCCTTATGGCTGCCTCTTCCCTTCTCTGCTCGAGCAGGTCTAAGTTAAACCGCATCCCCTCCTCATTGTTTTGAGTTATGAAGTTCTGTATCTTGTTTGATGATAAGCCAATCTTCGCCGGGATTACCGTCTCCGCTCCATAAGTTAAGGCAAATGGAGTTTCTTGAGAGGCAGTTTGGGGAGTTGTCCGGTAGGCCCAGAGTATGGTAGGTAGTTCATCCAACCAGCCTATTGTTCGCGTAGATTCTATGCGCATTCTCAAACTGTGCAAGATGGTTCTGTTTACGTTCTCTACCTGCCTATTAGCTTGAGAGTGCCCTACCGAAGTGAATTGTTGTTGAATTTCGAGCTCCGTGCACCAGTTTCGGAAAGGATTATCCGCGAACTGTCAACCATTCTCCAAGACCAGAACTCGAGGTATACCAAATCAACAGACTATGTTCCTCCAAAAGAACTTCTATACTGACCTACTACTGATGGTGTTGAGTGGTTCGGCTTCCACCCATTTAGTAAAGTAGTCTATTGCCACCACCAAATATTTGTATCCACGTGGAGCACAAGAAAACGGACCGAGCAAGTTGATTCCCCATTGGACAAATGGCCACGGGCTCTGAAGGGAGTCATCTCCTGAGTCGGGACATGTTGAACTGGCTCGTGTAGTTGACAGGACTTGCATCACTTCACCAGTTCAGCCGAGTCCCTGAAGATAGTAGGCCAATAATACCCGGACAACATCCTTTTTTTGGCTAAAATTCTTGAACCAACGTGGTTTTCGCAAATTCCCATATGTGTTTCGCGCAAGATATAATCCCCTTCTTCAGGCATCACGCATTTCAGCCATGGACTTAGGTACGACTTTCTATATAGAACTCCATTTGTGAGCACAAATCTTTGCGACTTGAGCAGGAGTTTTCAGGTCTTTCCCCTGTTTAGGGGAAGTTCCCCATTAGACAGGTACTTTATGATGCGATCCATCCATGAACCCACTACTTGGATTACGGCAGTGTTCATCTGTTCATACGCCATCTTTTTCATGACTTCCACCAGTACTTCTTTGGTTATGGAGCCAAACGAAGTCGAGGCGAGTTTAGATAGGGCACAACTCTTTTGTTCTGACTCCTGGGAACCTATTCAAGAATAAACTGATCGAACAGACTCTTCAGCTTATGCACCTTGGCAGCGTATCTCTTAAGTGGCTCTTCTTTGATTTCGTAGTTTCCCAGAACCTGGTTCACTATCAACTGCGAGTCACTATAGACTTTCAACGATTCGGCTTCCATATTTTGAGCCACTTCCATCCCCGTGATCAGAGCTTCATATTCGAACTCGTTATTCGAAGCTTTGAAGTCAAATCTTAAGGTGTAGGCCAACTCTTCTCCCATAGGGCTAATGAAGAGGAGCTCGGCTCCATACCCGTCTTTGTTGGATGCTCCGTCAACGTATAGTGTCCAAGTCGGGATGGCCCATTCAGGTATTTCCCTGGTCTGTTCGGTGTTCTGCAGCCCAAAAAAAACTCCTTCTGCTATGAAGTCAGCCAGTGCCTGGGCTTTTATAGCCGTCTGGGGCCGAAAGTCGAGATCGTATTTGGACAATTTCACAACCCACTTGACCATTCTTCCTGATGCAGCAGGCTTAGACAAGATCTTTTTCAAGGGCTAGTAGGTCACCACCACTACAGGATGAGTTTGAAACTATGACCTAACCTTTCGAGCTGCGTGGACGAGCATCAAGACATACCGTTCTAGAGCTGATATCGGACTTCAGCTCCCAGTAAGCCCGACTGATGTAATACATCGACTTCTGGACCTTGTCCCCCTCTCGACTCTATATTGCGCTGACTGCCTCCTCTCCCACGGCTAGGTAAATGAACAGAGATTTGCCCTATTCGGGAGAAGTTAATGTCGGCAGTTCGACAATGTATGCTTTCAATTTTTCAAATGCTTTTTGGCACTCCGAGGTGTGATGACCCCACCTTCCCTAGAGCGTACCCAAGGGTTTGGCGGACCGCCTGCCCACCTCTCGCCAGGACTCACTCACTAACATTCTTGAAATAGCCGTTCCAGCCTCGAAATTAACATAAAAGTTCCATTTTCAACCAACAATTCAAACTTAGTTTACAATGTAAGAGTAAAACATAGGATTACATTTCTAAAGATTCCAAATACAACCCATCTACAAAAGTACAAGTACGAGAGATTATATACACTAGTTCATGGCTACTTGCTCCAACCTCTACCCTTGTAAGAAAAATAAAACTAAAAGATTGAGCTAAAAGTCCAGTAAGGTTTCTAAACAAGCAATCAGGTAGGGAAACCATGGAAACATTACATTTAACAATTTGCATACTTTGCACAGTAATATCCAGTCATTCAAGAAATAAACATTCAATCATTGGAATGATACGTGCTCACTTGGAGCCATTTATTCATTTGCCAACCAGTTTCCTTATCCCTCCGACATTAGAAAACATTTGCAAGTGAAAACTCCTTCAGTGTTCTTGTCATTCATTCATTGATATCATTGCATTGAATTCACTAGCCAGTTCTCCACCAGATTTCGTGGTAATACTCGAGTATACCAAACATTGTCCCAGAGTCCCAGCCGCCTGACCGAGTCTGCTTCTGGTTCGAGTCGACTGGCAACGAAGGGCAAGGGCCCAGTTCAGCCAAAAGGCTTATATTCATACACAAGTAGCATTCAATCATTGAAAATTCACTTTTCTTGGGTCGAGTGCGATAAAGTACACACTCACCATCGAAAATCCATTTATCAATCATTAAAAAGTATTTAATATTCTAGCAATACTCACAACATTTCACATAGTCATTTAAAACATACACATGCAAGGAACACTCACCTTTTAAAATAGATCAAAGCTAAACGTTCGACTCCGGGTCGTGCTCGTTTCCACCGTTAAACCCTAAAAGTAATCAAAACAAGATGTCATGGTTCAATCATTCAAAACTTAGGTTAATAAGGTGCTCACTTTAGCCTTAATCATGAGCCATACGCGTATCTAAAATCGGCCCATCAAAACTCAAAACTCAAAGACAAACTTGAAAGCCAATCGAAGAATGTCCAAGTGCATTCTAGGGCTATGAAATACACTTGTTTAAAACCACAAAATCATCCAAAATCATACCAATTAAAGTTTAAGACCTAGAAAAGTTTTCTCAAAGTTTTTCAAGTTCCACTCAATTCATTTGGCAAAATTTCCAGTTTTGGCGATATTTTTTGAAAAAGTATAACTTGAGTTCTACAGGTCGAAAAATCACAAAACTTACACCATTAGAAAATAGACGCGAAGTACTAATAGACTTTAGAAGACTTCTTCATGAAACTCAACTCATATGTTAGTCAAATGTTCAGTTCAAAATCACTGCTGTCTCATGTGCAAAACAAAATAGTTATGGTTTTTCAAGAAAATTTGTAAATTTACTGGTATTTATAGGAGTTGAACCAAATCCTGAATTTTATATCGTTGAAAGCCCTATGAGTCTAGTTTCAAACACAACAAATGAAACTCAATTCCAACTTTCCTATACGAAGTTATAGTCAATTTTCCAAAGCTGCGCAGGGCTTCCTGCGAAATTTTTCCAGCAAGCAATTAGTTTGGAAAACTAGGTTTTACCCTCCTTAAATCCCTTTGTTTTGGCTCAAAATCAACATACATATAAAGAACAATGTTTTAACAAATGTCTTGAACAAGAGTATATCAAAATCACCCCAAAATTTTTGAAAAGAAAGATAGAATTCCCTCTCTCCCTCTCGGCCAGCCATAACAGAAATTTTCCAGCAAAATCTCCAACAAAACTTCCAACTTTCTTACTTAAATTCCATGGTAAATGCACTATATCTTATAACTAACATGTCATGAGGCTTATAACATATGTGCTTGACAAGAAATCCATCACAACTCCACATATATACAAAGTTTCAAATAACTACATCAAGGCTGGAAATTTTACCTCTTCAAGCTAGAAATTGCACACCAAGACCAAAATTCACATATCAAAGCTTAAAATTTCATATCAAAGCTAGAGCATCTCTTATCAAAACTAGAAATTCATCTCAAAGCTAAAAAATGAACAATAAAACTGGAAATTAACCCAACCCTAACAACAACTTCACCAAACCCTAGCAAAACCATGAAATTACCATAAACATGCTTCCTTGAACTTCAATCATAAAATATCTTGCATAAATCTCAAGAAACAAGTAAAAAGAGATGTTATCTAGGAATTTTACCTCAAAACCCCAAGGTGACAAGCAACTCGAGAGTTTCTTCCTCAAATAACTCCACCAAAGGCTCACCTCCAAACTTAACTCAAGGTTTATCGGAATGGATTAAGGTTGGTCTTTGGATTCTTCACAAATCAAGCAAGGAAATCAAGATGGAAATTTGGAAGTTTTTTTCTCTTCTCTCTCTCTCAATTTCGGCCTTCACAAGAGAAAATGAAAGGCTTGTGTTGTGAAATTTCAAGATAAAGACTAAAGGAAAGTCTTGGTCAAAGATTGGCTTGATGGTTGACAAGTGACGGCTTATGGTTTCCTTCCTATCTCTTTGTCTCTCTTGATTTATATCTAATCTCCAAAATATCTAGGGTTTCTCTAATACACTCTTAACACTTCTAATCACATACTCCCTCTAGTACCACACTTGTTCTCATCCACCACATATAACGCACACATCTCACTAGTCGATCAAACTACCATAATACTTTACGAAACTTAACATGCATCAAAATTATAAAAGGGAAAAGAGAAAAATCTTGAGTTAACCCTTAAAATCACCATCAAATTAAGGCTAGCAAATAAGCAAGTAAAGTAAACTAAAAGGAAATATAAATTAATTTTTTAAAAATAGAAGAAAATTTAAAATAATTTTTGGGTCCTCACACGAGGTCCACTCAAATTGGGAGCCTTTTCTCAAAGCTCTGAAGAAAGGGAAACCCCGAGCTACCGATTTTGACAGGAACTTGTTCAAAACTGCCATCCTACCTGCTAGTCGTTACACTTCCTTGATGTTTCTGGGCGGTGCCATATCCATAATGGCTTTTACCTTATCAGGGTTGGCTTTTATTCCGTCTTTGGATATCATGTATCCTAGGAATTTGCCCGACTTCTTGGGGTTCAATCTCATCTGCGACCTTCGGAGAATATCGAAAATTTCCCTAAGGTCTGGGATGAACTGCTCCTGAGTCCTACTCTTGATCAGCATATCATCGACGTAGACCTCCATATTATGACCTAGCTGATTTTTGAATAGCCTGTTAACCATTCTTTGATACGTTGCTCCCGTATTCTTTAGTCCGAAAGGCATGGTGGTGTAGCAATAAGTTCCGTATGCGGTGATGAATGAAGCCTTCTCCTGATCCTCCTCAGCCATGGCTATTTGGTGGTGCCCTTTGAAGGCATCCAAAAGCAGAAGACTTCATATTCCATAATTGAGTCCACGAGTAAGTCTATTCGGGGCAAAAGGTAGCAGTCCTTTGGATAGACCTTATTCAGGTCGGTGAAATCTACACACATTCTCCAGGCCTTGTCATCCTTTTTGACCAATTCTGGGTTGGCAAACCAGGTCGGATAGTAGACCTCTTTCACGATTCTATCCTCCAACAGTTTGTCCACCTCTTCCTTAATGACCTCATTTCGTTCAAGCACGAAGCTCCTCTTTTTCTGCTTTACTGGCCGAACATTAGGGTCCACATGCAACTTGTGAACTGCCAGTTCGGATGGAATCTCGGGCATATCATCCGCACTCCAGCAGAGATTCCAATGCCTTTCTGGTCAATTCGCTCAGGTATGAGCTGACTCGTATCACCAGATCCGGCCGCTCTTTGTTAATCGGGATTTCGAGTAGCCCTTCATCTGTCTCCAGTCTTTCCTTCTTCCCGGCTGGTTCCCAGGGCTCTAAACAAGTCGTTTGAGCTACCAACTTTTCCTTACCCTTGAGAGTTGCGATGTAGTAGGCCCGAACCACTTCCGGATCCCCTAACACCTTAGCTACTTCCTTGGACGTGGAGAATTTCATGCTAAGGTGCAGAGTTGAACAGACAACTCGAAGTGCGTTCAAGGCAAGCCGCCCCAAGATCATATTGTACGATGATGGCTCTTTGACCACCGCGAAATTTATTAGGACAGTTCAGCACCTCGACGGCACCCCCACCGTGACCATGAGAGTTATCATTCCCTTAGGTTTGATCGTTGGGCCTGCGAAACCAATCAAGGGAATTCGGACTGGGATGAGCTGCTTGTCTTCTAACTGCAATTCCTTGAAGGTCTTATAGTATAGTACATCAATGGCGCTCCCATTGTCTATGTATACCTTTCTCACCTTGTAATTGCATGTTATGACCTCTATCACAATGGCCTCGTGATTATTGGAGATAAGGGGAATCGCATTTTCTGGTCCGTATATTATTTCTTCGTACACCACAGTCCCCACAGGTCCTAAGAAGCACAAGTCAAACTTGCCTAAGTCATTTCTAACTTAGGCTCTGATACCAACTGTGACAGCCCCACCTTTTCCTAAGGCGTACCAAAGGGGTCAGCGGACTGCCTGCCCAACTCTCGCCAGGACTACTAAGACGGTTATACACAACTCGAATCGTTCCGGAATACATTAGCGCGCTCAAACAAATCAACAATCTCGAAACGAAAAATTGAAAATCAAAACGGAAAGTGAATAGTGACTGCCACGTCACAATCCGGCCGGATTGGAGGCAGTGGCTGAAAACCAACGGATTCAAAAATCCATGCCAATCCGGCCAAAAACTGGCCGGATTTCTTCACAGAATTTCCCGCCAAAATTTTTCCTTCTTTGTTCAAATTCCGAACCTATCCAAAACCCAATCAAATACAAGTAACTTCATATAATCCTTTACAATGGACATTTACAAACCAAAATAACACATGAACATGACTAAACACGTTTATATACCATATTCGTATATTTACAAATCAAAAGGGAACATTTGATTCAAGATACATTTAGGGTTTCCAACCACTGAGGAGCTATACAAAAATATCTAGACTAGCTCAAATAATTCTTCAAAATCACAGGTTCAAAAGGTTGTTCCCTGTAAGGAAAACAAAATTAACGGAGTGAACTTTCGCCCAGTGAGGTACCATCACTCAAGCATTCAAGGAGCACATAATCATAATGATACTCAATTCAAATACGTTCATCAAATGCGCAAAACTAACACCACACAACAAATGAGAGTAAAAGGATACGGACGGCTCTCAAGAGCTCTTTTCCTCATTTGCCATACTTGATCTCATCTCATCGACTCTCCGTCAATGTACAAAGAATAATCACAACTGTAGACCCCACTTTACTCCGATTTCCATCCACCACACATTCCCGTTACCGGGCCCAAACACCAAGCAGATCAGAAATGGTAATACTCGAGTATACCGGAATCAAGGGTCTCATACCCATAGATTCCCCACAACGGTCCCCATGGCTTGTCAATTTTCCTCGACCAAGTCCTTACTGGCTCGAGTCAATTGACTTCCAATGAGGTTGAGATCAGAGGTAACAGTAATGGTCATTGGATACGCGTCCAAACGACATCAGTTCAAGTATTATCAAGAAATTTCTATGTGATACAGTAAACAGTCAAATAATCCATAGAGTACGAGAGTGATCAAGTACACCCTCGTCTCATCTGGCATAAGCAGTAATCACAAACAATCCAGTCACAGATTTCAAGTACAATAAAGCCATGAAATAACAATCACGTGAGTAGTACACTCACCAATTCAAGAAAGCAAAGTCACAAATTTCCGCCCGACGTATGCCTTGAGTCACTGGCACATCCTATAACAATCACAAACGCAAGTGAGACTCGCACACGAGTCATAAACCTAATCAAAGCGACTAATGCATGGCCAAAATAGAACTTGGAAACAAAATATGGAACAAGGGGTGCCAAATATTTGGACAACCCCTAAAGGCACCCATGTCCACTCACAACAAGCCAATTACCATAAAATCACCTAAACTTAAAAATTGGACAGCATAACCCCTAAAATTTCAGATTTTCCATCCTACAATTAATCATTTATATTCATCCAACACCACCACAACTACAATTACAATTCACAAGCCATTCAATACACCTTATTAGGGTTACAATGCCCTTTAATCAAAGCCAAATCAAGAGTTCCACAACAACCCTAGAAAAGTCCCAAATTGAAACCCTAAATCTGAAATTTCCGCACAAAGTTGAAATTTTTCGCAAATAACTACAATTAACACACCAAAGCTTCACTTTAGACCATATCAAGCCATCATCCATGGCCAACCAACACTTATCATATAAAATAAGAAAAATCATGAATAAAATCAGAAATTTATCAAACTCCACTAAAAGTCATCAAATCTTCACAAAATAACATTTTTAGCTACCACAAGTCATTAATAAACCATTATTAGAAACAAACAATAAATTTCTACACACCATACCTTGACACCTCAAGAAAGGTAGTAGCTTAGGTTTCTTTCTTCCAAAATAATTCCACCACCTTCTATAATCCTACCTAGCAAAGGATTTTTATGGAGTGATTTCAAGTTTTGGTGGTTGAATCACAAGATTTGTGCAAGAAATGGATGAAGTAGTTGAAGCTTTCTCTTCTTTTCTCTCCTTAAGAGTTTCAGCCAAGAGGGTTGAAATAAAGGTGATTTTTGGGTCAATTTTGGTTATTTAGTAAAGTTGAGATAAGATGGTCAAAGTCCAACTTGAATAGGAAAGTGACACATGTCACCCTATAGGCTTAAAGTTATCCTTTTGTCTCTCCAATGTTAATCCATCTAAGTAATCTCTAATTATCTCTTAACACTTAGGAAATTAATCCCTGTATATAAAACTTAACCTAATTGGTCGAATTTATCACACTTATCGCATTAGAGGGTCCCACGTCCGATATACACTCCTAATATCTCATGAACTAATTTATACTAGAAAAATGATTTAAAAACTATATTTACTCATAAAAATTATTTAAAAAATTTTCATAATAAAGAAAATATTGAAAATGTGTGCAAATAAATAAAATAATGGCTAGAAAATAAGAAAATTTCGGGTTCTCACACTTTCTCCCCCTTAGAAAAATTTTGCCCTCGAAATTTCTTACCGTGATTCGTAAATAGATCAAGGTATTTCCTTTGCATCTCCTCTTCCACCTCTCAGGTCGCCTCCTCTACCCCGTGATTTTTCCACAAGATTTTCACCAGAGGGATTTGTTTATTTCTCAGCTCCTTAACTTTTCGGTTGAGTAGCTGTACAGGTTTCTCCTCGTAGGTGAGTGATTCGTCTATCTCAATCTCCTTCGGTTGTAAGATGTGAGTTGGAGCGGGGTAATACTTTTTGAGCATCAAGACATGAAAGACGTCATGAACTCGGGACAAATTTGGCGGCAACTCGAGTCGGTACGCCACTTTCCCAACTCGCTGAAGAATCGTATAAGGTCCTACGAACCGAGATTGAAGTTTCTTTCCTCTATCCGTAGTGACACTTCGTAGTGGCGTGATCTTAAGGAAAACACGGTCTCCAACTTCGAACTCCAAGTCTTTTCTTCGGTTGTCCGCGTAGTTCTTTTGTCGATTTTGAGCTGTTTGGATTCTTTGACGTATTAACTTGACTTTTTCTTGGGCATCCTCCATCCATGGAATGGTGGTTGGATCTAGAACCTTCTTTCGCCTACTTCATCCCAATAGATCGGTGATCAGCACTTCCTTCCGTAAAGCGCTTCGTATGGTGCCATTTGGATTGACGAGTGGTAACTATTATTGTAGGCAAACTCCACTAAGGTCATGTGTTGACCCCAACTATCCCCAAAATCTAAGATGCAAGTTCTTAACATATCCTCAAGGGTCTGAATCACAACAAGAAATTTGGTTATTAGTGACAACATTTCCTAGTGACGAAAATTAGTCGTCACAAAATGGGGCCCATTAGCCACAACACGAAAAGTTGTCACAATTGACTGAAAGGAGCAAAGGCATCAGTGATGACCTTGGATTGTCGTCACAGTTGAACTCCCGCCACATCGCGCCAAACTACATTAGCGACGACTATCTAAATGTTGTCAGTAATAATTCCCCTTTCTTTGACAACTTGGTTGTTGTTGTCACTGATAATAATGGAACTAGTTAGTGACAACTTTCTCTTGTCACGATCTGATTTAAAATATTTATATACTATAGCAATTGTTATTCTGTATTTGCTCTCTAATGAATTTTGTAACTGTTAGGAACTCAAATTTTGTCATGTAAATTAATATTAGTGCAATAATTTAAAGTGAAATTAACCATTTGAAACAAATCATCTCTCCTTATTATAAAATAACAAAACAAAATTCTGGAGTATTGGGCAAAAATAATGGAAAGAAAGATAAATAAGTTGTAATTTAGTTCACAATTTTGAGAAAATGATATCAATATTAATATCGGATCAACTATTTGATGTCATAAAAAAATTAACTATTTGAAGCAGGACCAAGGTGCATTTACCACTTGTAGTATTGCAACATAATTTTCTCACCCATTATGAATATTTTCACAAAAATATTTAAAAGTAGCAAATAATAATATATTAGTAAAATATTATATGTACTAAAATGTTGGAAACTAAAAAACTTTGTTTGAAATTTTGGTACTGAACAAGTAAGGAGGAAATCTAAGGAATTGAAATTTTATTCAAAGTCAATAGTCTGAGGAGAGGCGCGGAATTGATATTGAACACTTAGTGAAACCAACCATCGGTGGTCATGTTTATTCATTCACTCTACCGAAACATCACTACCAGCCAATAGCCAACACTTAGAACCAAATAACACTACTCCTCATCTCTGCCGAAACATCTCCTCGCCATCTCCTAATTGATCTTGGCTCGGCAATGAGCAAATAGAAGACTACATTTAGCAGCAACTCTCGACAAAAAAAGGTATGCCGATTCTCTTTTTCCACCCTAATTTTCCCCCAAATGTTTTGCCCTAATTGTTTTTTTTTGCCAAAAATTTCAGTCCAGTTTTTTTGGGTTTCATTTGATTTATGGATGGAGTCATCTCCTCATTTTGGATTCTGCTTACTTGTGGGTTTTACCCTTATTAATTTAGCTCGTATCTTGGCTCGGCAAAATCTCCCAATGGAGGTTTTTGCAGCCACGGTGGGTTTAGCCTTTTCTCTGATGATTATACAGCTCAGAAAGAAGAACGAATGAGGCAGCAACAGAGGAGTACGGGATTTCTTCAAGGGTGGTTGCCCATCTCTGCTTTGCCTATGATTTCGCCATTGTTTACTAAAAAACCAACAGCCCTTCGAACAGAGCCAGGGAAATATATGTATATATATATGTACACAAACACACGTATGCATATCAACATATGTGTGTGTGTGTGTGTTTAACAATAACAGGGAAGAAGCCCTCGTTGCGAGTTTTGTTTTTTTTTCTTTTCTTTCTTTTCGGCGACGGTGTAATATGAGATGAAGGTGGTGGTGAAAGGATTCGGCGTTTATGGAAAAGAGGCGGTGATGATACTTGTTGGGCATTATTTCTGAGCAAATCAAATCGGGCATTGGAGACGAACCGACCCGTAACTTGGCTGGGCAAACTCAGCAGTTGGTCTCGTCTCATGTATGAGCAGCTACAGATTTTGTGGCCATGGCACGGTCAATGTCTCTGTACGATTCATAAAAGAAATCTGAGCCTCATCTTTCTGTTGTTTTTTTCTTAAAAAAAAAACAGTTTTTAGTATATCATTTTGAACCCAAGCAGGTAGAATTGTGGTTCGTGTTTGCTTATTAACTGGTTGAATTGCATTTGTTGATGTTGCCTATTTTCATTCAGTAGCACTAAGGTTGCATTTTCTGTACATCCAATATTAGCTTTGCTGACTCTGCCTTGCATTTTTTGGAATTGTTGAATAATCATATTACTTGTTGGATAACTACATAAGACTTTGACATGATCTGATCAATTTTGCTCAAGAGATTATTGAAAACTTGTTTCCACTGCTTGATTCATTTTGCAGACTGTTAGTTACATGGCAGAGAGGGTTGTGGGGACTGGATCTTTTGGAATTGTTTTCTAGGTATGTGGATTACAAAATTATACTAATCTTTCATTTGCTAATCTTTTTGCTTTAATTTCTGGGGTTATGCATGCTCATGTAGGCAAAATGTCTGGAAACTGGAGAAATTGTGGCTATAAAGAAGGTTTTACAGGACAGGCGATACAAGAATCGTGAATTGCAGTTAATGCGCACAATGGATCACCCAAATGTGGTGTCTCTAAAGCATTGCTTTTTTTGCAACTACTAGTAAAGATGAGCTTTTTCTCAATTTAGTAATGGATTATGTCCCTGAGGCAATGTATCGGGTTCTAAAGCATTATAGTAACATCAACCAGACGATGCCACTGATTTATGTTAAACTGTACACCTACCAAGTATGTGGGTTGCTTCCGTGCTAGTATATTTGCAGTGTTCTATAGTGCTTGAGTGAAGCTAAATTTGTAGTTGTTTTTCAGATTTTCAGAGGTCTAGCGTATTTGCATAATGTTGCTGGAGTATGCCATAGAGACTTGAAGCCCCAAAACGTTTTGGTATATATTGTCTTCATGTTCGACTTCAGTATGCTTGTTTCTTTTTCTTTTTTCCTTTCCTTGACAGTCATTGTTTGTCTTTTCAGGTTGATCCTCTTAGTCACCAAGTGAAGATTTGTGATTTTGGAAGTGCAAAAGTGCTAGTAAGTGCAAATCCTATAATTTCAGTGTTCTTTCCTTTGCCCTTTGCTTTGCTGTTTCTTTGTCAAGTTCTTCTGTCTTCGGTTGAAATGTACTGATACACTACATTGGTACATAAGTTTTTTGCTGCTGAAGCTAAGTTCCTCATAACCTATTGCATGTTGATGTACTGTGAGCGTCTTTAGAACCTTATTTCATACTTATGCATCACCTGAGCTTCTGTTAAACAGTCCAGCATCCAGGGGCAGATCTAGATTACGGCCTGTGGGGGCACCTGTCCCTGTTGACCAAAGGAAACCTTCAATTTTGCATATAGAAATTCAATAAACAATTGTTTAACCTTGAAATTAATAGATATGCCCCTACTGATAATTAAAGAAAAAAAATTTTTTGCTCCAAAAATTTGTAAAACGTCAATTTATATATGTTATAAGTGATCTGATAACAACTCTTTGTAAAAGAAAAAGTAAAGAACATAATTCATCACTTTTATGGTAACTACATATTCATGTGTGGATAATCTGTCATATTTATATACTTCTGTATGTATTTATTTATAGGAGTTTAGTCCACTACTGTTTCCAATATGTAATAGTTCATAGTTGATGACATTTTTTCCGGTGTTCCATTATGAAAGTTTTAGGCTTATTAAAGGAGCTATGTTGCTTATGTAAATTTATGGAACTTTTTTATTCCTGTTAATGAGTGTGCTCATCTATTTGTGATTATTAACCTACATATCAGGTGAAGGGTGAAGCAAATATCTCGTACATTTTGGAGGTTTGGAAGAAGATTAGCAGTACTGTGACGCCCCGAAAAAAATGAGTTTGAGAACCCGGAAAGTTTCTAATTTTCTAGGGTTTATTGTTTAAACGCCCGCCTTTTCTACATTTTCTTGATTAGAAAAATTCCCCAGATAAAGTTTATGAGCAAAGATAGTTTTAAAATGATTTTTCTAGTATCGGTTAGTTTTTGAGAAATTAAAAGCGTATTTTGAACGTGGGACCCGCAAGTGCGGTAAATGCAATATATTTTTGACAACTTGTTGGATTTTTGTATTAAGTGATATTATTTTACAAGGTGTTAAGATATTTGTATTGGAGAGACAAAAAGATAAGTTTTAAATCAAAAGGTGACAAGTGTCACCAATCCTATTCACTATTGGACTTTTGACCATCTTACCTTAACTTTACTAAAATCACAATTTGACCAAAAATCAAGCCATTTCTTCCTTCTCATGGCTGAAACTTGGAGAGCAAGAGAGAGAGAAAAACCTTCATCTTTCACTCCAATTTCTTACTTCAATCTTGAGTTTTAACCGATGGAATTGCAAATCACTCCATAAAAGTTGGTTACTAAGGAGATTCCAAGGTTTTGGTGGAGTTATTTTAGAGAAGGAACCACTAAGCTACTATCTTTTGTGAGGTATCAAGGTATGATGTGTAAAGATTCATTGTTTGTTTCCAATAATGGTGAATTAGTGACTTGTGATGGCTAAAGAGATGGTTTGATGGATTATATTTTGAGTTGTGGTTGAATTGATAAACTTTTATAATTTTTGGGGATTTTTCTGTTTTAATATGAACATGGTTGTGTGGTTATGTATGATGATTGGAAATGATGTTTAATGATTCTGGAAGGTGGAAAAAGTGGAAGATTGCAAGTAAATTCTGTTTTGGAAGAAATCTGGAAAATTAGGGTTTTTGGTTCTTCATTCTGTCCGAAATTTTTGGTCCTAGATAGAGGCCGAATTGGCCTTAGCTCAAAACATTAAAGTTGTAGGGAATGACATTTTAAAGGTGGCTACAAAATTTCAGGTCAATTTGAGTAGTGTAGAATGAGATAAGCCGAAATTACTATTGCTGTTCTGGGTTCATTAGGATGTTAGAACTGTGTCTGAAATGGGTTGTTTTGCCTGGAATTGTTTTGGATTTGGGTGTTGAGGTCTTCTGATCAAATGTAGCTTGATGTCCTAGCTACCATATTCCTTTGGAATTTCTGCATTTGGACCTGTTTAGACTGAGTTGTACTGATTACAGCATAGTGTAATTTGTAAACCTGCAATTACGGTTCTGGTTTGTTATTTGGCATATTTGACTTAGTTGTTCTGGGATTTGGACTGAGCGACCTTCTACATTTTTGTAGCCCTGGTTCTTAGCTTCGAAACGGTGGGTCTTGGACCTCCATCCGATACTCGTAGTACCTTTGATGCCATTACCGCAAAAAGGACGTCAAAACTGTTTTCTGGTTTTGCGTTTAACTTTCATTTCCGGACTTTTCCCTAGCTTGACTTGTACTTGTACTACTTGGAGCTTGTTGAATGGTTATTGGATGAACTTGTTGTTGTGTGTGTACCTTTGGGACTGGCTGAGGAAATAATGAAGCCTTGATGGCTGGAAAAGTAAAGAAATTTAGGGGAAGTGCTGTCCGAACTTTGAAGGGATTTGTTTGCATTGAGTTTGTGATCTAAGACTCGGATTTGAGCAAGGCAATGATATATGATGGATGGTTTCTGAGCCATGGAGGTGAGTGACCTCAAACTATTTCTAAAATTATTTATGAACCGTTTCTTGCATTATTTACTTTTGAACTGTTTCCAAATTTAATGTTGGAACTGTTTTCTTACATATCATGCGTGCTTGCATATCAGTGTCTTGTTATTATTGATTTTTTTTCAATGATTGTTAAAACGAGTTTTCTAGGCGAGTGTGTACTTTATCGCACTCGACCTAAATAAATATGAAATTTTCAATGATTAATGATTAAATGCTACTTGCGCATGAATGTAAGCCTTTTGGGCTGAACTGGCCATTGCCCCTTGTTACCGGTCGTCTCGAGCCAGAAGCGGACTCGGTCGGGCGACTAGGAACTTGGGTGAACGTTTCGGTATACTCGAGTATTACCTTGTAGGTTGGTGAAGCCTGGCCAAAAGCCAGGGACGGGGTGAATGAATGCACGAATGAAACCAAAAATGCAATGAAATGACAGGAGAACGAATGTATCCTTTTCACGAATGTTACTATCGCTTTCCATTGTACATGTTTCTTGAATTATTGATACTCCATATTTAATGTTTTGTAAACGTTGAAATTGTTTCTGGACTTATCATTTGATTTGAATTGAACATCATTGAAATGAACTATGGTTAAACCGATTTGATTACTGATTTTACTGGTTACTCGCTGAGCTTCTAGCTCACCCCAAAAATATTTTATTCCCCTCCACAGGGCTCCAGACGAAGGAGTGGCTTGTAGTGTTTATTCATGGATTATCTCATGTGTGGCTTGAATTTGGATTTCCTTTTTGCGTAATGGTTCATATTGGGATTGTATTGAACGTTTAGAATTGATTGGTTGTGTAATAGTCTAGTTTTGGACTTCCTCCTGTATAATAGTTGGTATCAAGGATCAGAGTGGCGCAGTGGAAGCGTGGACGCTTCGCTTTTGAAATGTAAAGTTTTGGGAACCTTTGATGTATATTTGATATATATATCTTGAAATTCCATTGAGGATTGTAGTGAGCGACTGAGTCCCGGCGAGAGCTGGGCAGGCGGCCCGCCGAACCCTTTGGTTCGCCTTAGGGTGAGGTGGGGCCGTGACAAGTACAGCTTACATGTCGACTCAAAAAATGTGGTTATAGTGT
Organism: Coffea eugenioides; assembly: GCF_003713205.1. Taxonomy (NCBI): domain Eukaryota; kingdom Viridiplantae; phylum Streptophyta; class Magnoliopsida; order Gentianales; family Rubiaceae; genus Coffea; species Coffea eugenioides. Next base: position 81,654 of record NW_020864570.1, read on the forward strand.
TGTCTTAAGTTTAGAAAATGTTTCGGTAGCACAGAAAATGTTTTGGGACTTGTAATATGTTTTTTAGTGCAGCCTTGACTTATATGTCAAAATTTTCTCTACTGAAATTTATCAAACTATTTGTAGTGTGATGTTGCACTTATTTATGACATTTGAATATTTAATATGTTATTCTGGCATTTCCTATTGTAACGAGTGCCTACGTTTGTTATTTATTAAACATTGCCGATGTTTTCAATTTTTAGATATTATTGTAGTAGGAAAATCATCAAACTACACATTGCAAGGTGTTGTAAATGAGTAGTATTTCTCCAGGCAAGCTGTCTTTATTGACAATTGTTGTTGTCACTCAATCAAAATTGTCCATTGATAAGGGGTTGTTGCCACAGTTGATAAGGGGTTTATTGACAACAAAGTTGTCACTAATTAGTATATACACTCACTACCGTTGCTTCATGCATCATTGACAAGAAAATATGTCGTCACTAAAGTTATAGCTTTTACTGACGACATATCTTGTCATAAAAAAGTTTCTATTCACTGAGAACTTTAAGGTCGTCACTATATACTTTTACCGACGGAGATTCAGTGACGACCCTGCGACAACCGAAATGTTGTCAATAAAGTTCATCAGTGACGACTTTTTGCTTTTTTGTGGCGAAAGGTAGTTGTCACTAATGACCAAAATTCTTGTAGTGAATGGTTCGCTCAGATTGCCCATCCGTCGGGGGGTGATAAGTGGTACTAAGGTTGAGTTTGGTCCCCAAGGTTTCTTGAAACTTTTGCCAAAATCTAAACACAAAACGAGGATCTCTATCCGAAACGATACTCACAGGGACTCCGTGTAATCTTACAATCTCATCCATATATAACTGAACCAATTTGTCCATGGAATACTTCATGTTTACCGGTAAGAAATGGGCTGATTTGGTTAACCGATCAACGATCACCCAAACTGCATCATGTCCTCATTGTGTTCGTGGCAAACCCGAAACGAAGTCCATTGTTATGTTTTCCCACTTCCATTCGGGTATCTCAAGGGGTTGTAACAATCCAGATGATTTTTTATGTTCTGCCTTAACTTGCTGACAGATGAGACAAGTTTGCACGTATTGAGCAATTTCCTTTTTCATATTGTCCCACCAATAGGCCCCTTTCAAGTCCTGATACATCTTACTACTACCCGGATGGATTGTATACTTTGACCGATGAGTTTCCTCCAAGATTTCCCTTTTCAATACTTCATCTTTAGGTACCACCACTTGATTTCGATATCTCAAAACTCCCTCAGGATTTAGATTAAAATCAGGCATTTCTCCCTTTTCCACTTTTTCCCTCCACTTCCGTACCATCGAATCTTCCTTCTGAGCCTCTTTAATTCTCTTCAGTGCCTCTTTAATTCTCTTCAGTAAAGTGGATGTCACCCTAATGTTACCAAAAATCACCTTCTTATTGCCAAGACAAGGATTCCATTCACTAATTGATGTTAACAAGTCCCACTCCTTAATCATTAACCCCGCAACTTGAGCCTTTCGACTTAAGGCATCGGCCACTACGTTAGCTTTCCCTGGGTGGTAGTTGATGGTGCAATTGTAGTCCTCCAGAAATTCCATCCATCGCCGCTGCCTCATGTTCAATTCCTTTTGCGAGAGGAGGTATCTAAGGCTCTTATGGTCAGAGTAAACTTCGAAAGTTACCCCGTAAGAGTAAAGCAAAAGCAGAAAAGTAACATCACATAATAAGGATACAGGTGGCTCCAAAGCCAGATCGTTTGCCATGTGTGACCTCCTGCCGACACTCCGTCGACCACAAATAATGGTCTGTAGAACTTCACTTGCACTCCCACCGTACACCTTATCACCCTCTCTGGCCAGACACCTCACAAACTTGCTCGAGCGAACGAAATTGAGCTTGGTTCACAAGCTCGGTTCACAAACTTGGTCCACATAATCGGTGAACCGGATTCACAAACTTGGTGACCTCAAACCAGGTTGGACTGACTTCGACCAAGCCCTAACCGGCTCGAATAGTCCATCTAGGTCATGAGATCGGGCCCCAAACTCACAAACTTCACAAAATTTACTCAAAAGTCACCCCGAGCCACAAGCTCAAGGGGTTTAGTTCCAAAATGATTCATATACATATGCCATGTACAAATATGTGCGTAAATTAGGGTTTAGGTCGAGTGCGATAAAGTACACCCTCGCCTAGGTACCCTTTTCATACATATCGAAACACATAAGCAACTAACACATAAGAGCGGCCTGCATACTTACCCAACGAACAAAAGAACAAAAGTTCGAAATTTGTGCCGCGAGGAGTAGCTAGTAGGCCCCACCGGCTCCACCTAGCTCACCACCGTCTGAAATAGAAGATTGCGTCACATAATATCATAAACAGCTACTAATATGCCTAAAACAAGCAAAACGGCAAAATCGGCACATACGAGTGCGGAAACGGCATACGGAAACGGAAATGGTAACCTAATCGTCTTGCCGTCAAAACTGTTTTGAGCCTAATTGAAGTTACGAGTGTCGGATCAAGGTACATGAGGTACCTTTGCGAAGCTAAGAGGAAGGGTTACAGTTTTCATGAAGACACCTCAATCCGGATCTAAACGGAAATAGGTCGAAAGTACAGAAAACCGTTCCAGGAATTCGCACTCTAGAGTAACGAACAGGGTATGTTTGTTGGACCATAACTCCCAGTTCACAAACCCAAATCAGGAAATTCCAAAGGCATTAGAAATCTGAGACATAAGGCTAAAACTTTGATGTTTTGGCCAAGACCTGAATCCATTCAGAACAGAACAAAAGTTGAGTGTCAAAGTACCCGTCAGAACTGTCCAGATTCAAGGCAGTTCTGACGATCGATCTTGTTTTGGTCATAACAGGAGCTACGGAACTCGGATTTCGACGCACTTTATACCGTTTCGAAGCCAAAACCAAGATATACATTTATTATGAAGGAGTTGATACCCATATCATACAGAATCAAAACAGAAAAATGCACGGTCAGAGGCTGACTTCAAAACGCAGCACAAACCAATGTTCAAAACAGGCATGAGTGTTTTATCTATAACTCAGGATACACTAATTCATTTGACCTGAAATTTTACAGGCATATTCAGGACTTATGAAGCTACAACTTTCATGTTTTGAGGAACTTCTGAATCCGTACTTAATATCAAGAAAAATGAAGCCAAAGTTCGGATGCTGAACTGCCCAAGTTTTCCAGATTTGCCGGTTTTTGCGCGCCGCAACCGCACGGTCCGTTTCTATGGTTCTTATACAAGTTTCCAACCAAATCCCTACCAATGAAACACACATATACCAGCTTCTAAAAGGTCTATTAATGGTCCGAAATTCTCTCCTTATTTTACCACAAAATTACCAAACACGAACCATAATCCCTAACCTAACTTCATTTGCACTAAGGAACTTGATCTAACACCCAACTAACCAAACCCTAACTAACTAAACATTAGCCAAGCTAAAATAACCTAAGAAAGCCTAGGGTTTCTTAACCCAAATCAGTTTTTGTACCACCAACTCATCAACCCAAAGAAACCAATCATCAAACACAACCACTACAATCTTCATAGCACAAAATTAAAGCTAATTAACTTATTTAGCATGAAACCCTAATTCTTTCATAAGCTTAATCAAAATTTCAGCAACATCATCATCATAATTAAACCATGAAACTTCAATATAAACATCAATTCCACCATACAAATCCATGATCACAACAAAATACATCACTTTCATAGCTTAAAGATTAGAAACCCCAAAATTTTAACTTTCAAAGAAGATGATTTACCTTCAAATAGGTGTGGTGGATGATCAAAATTCAACAATCAAGTTCCTAAGTTGTTCCCTCAAGCTTCCAAGGCAAGATGGAAGCTATAAATTGCAGAATTTTGAAGGCAAGTTCCTTTCTTTTCTTTCCTCCTTGGTCGGCACTCTCTCTCTCTCTTTCTCTCCAAGTTTTGTTTTGTTTTGTCTTGTGATTAGCCTACAATTCTTAAGGTAATAAATAGTCAAAGACCATAGAAGATATTTTTAGGCTAACCAATCACATAAAAGTTCCCAATTTGCTCTCAAGCCCTTCCACCTTCAACTTAGTTTTTGTTCAACTCTTGCCCTCAAACATTTTAAACTCTTTCAATTAACTCCATAAATGATAACTTACTCTAGTCTAAAACATGTAATCACACTTAATTACTTCACTAATCACTTTCTTATTTTAATCACCTATACTTAAACATACTTTCTCCATAATAAACACAATCAAACAACAACTTTTATAACTTTGGCAAAATTAGGGTTTGTAAACCCCACTTAAGCTTTCTAATAAATTGTAACACTAGAGGTTTGCTAATCTAGAGTTTGCTAACCATATCAAACTTGCTAAACCTTTGTAAACTAAAACAAATCCTAAACTTACGTATGCCAAAACACACACTAGAACGCCGAATATAAATTATAGCTCGAACCTACGAATAATAATACATACATAAACTAGGGTTTTCAATCTTAACCAAGATTAGGGTTTTCTCCTTAGCCCTAGAACCCTAATTTCAACTTACGAACGGACTGGGGTGTGAGAACCCTAAACCTTTCATACTTTCTAAGTGTTTTGGTTTATTCCCGTTTCCCGTTTAATTGAAGTTTTGTCCACTAATCGTTTCAAAACGGGAAGGCCTTTTTGTTATGAGCAATTATGTATGAGATATGTATGTATGTGTATGTGTTAGAACTACGTTTGAGCATGGCATTCAAACGTGGAAAAGAGGAAAAATTTTACGAAAATGCTGAAGGACCGAATCTGGCCGGAAATCCGGCCATTTCTTGGCCTGATTGTTGGCCGGATTGTGGTGCAGTTTTGAAAAAAAATTTGATTCGTCTCTGCCTCATATCCGGCCAGGAATCCGGCCAGAAATCGGCCGGATTGTGACAGGACAGCTGGTTTGACCAGCGTTTTTTCTTCCTTCTTATCATCTTTTTGGTCCAAAATATCTCATTTCTTCCCTGTCCAACCGTGAGCTTTGAGAGCAAGGAGAGAAAAACTCTTCAATCTTCATCTTTGATTTTTGCTTCAATCTTGGAATTTCACCGATAGATTTTGAAACCACTCCGTACAAGTGAGCTTCTTGGAAGGTTAAAGCTTTTGGGTGAAGTGATTTTGAAAGGGAAGCTTTGAATTGCTAGTCTTCTTGAGTTGTGAGGTAAGTTGATTAAGAAAGTTCTCTCTTGCATTGATAATGGTTAAATTGTGAATTGTAAGGGTTGGATATGTCACTTAGTGAGTTATATCTTGATTTGGGTTGATTTATGGTTAAGTTTTATATTTAATTATGATTTTTCTGGTTTAATGTGATCATGGTGTTGTGGCTATCTATGATGGTTGGAAATGTAGGGTAATGACTCTAGTAGGTGTATATGATAGATAATTGCAACCAATTTTGGATTTGGAAGGAAATGTGAAAAGTTAGGGTTTTAAATCCCCAATTCTGGCCGGTTTTGTATCTCATGGTTAGAGGCCGAATTGGCCTTGGCTTAAAACATGAAAGTTGTAGGTATTGATGTGTTTTAAGTGCCTGTAAAATTTCAGGTTATTTGGAGTAGTGTAGAGTGAGCAATGTCGATTTTACTGTTGCTGTTCTGGGTTCTTCAGGATGGCCGAACTGCGTTTGTAATTGGCTGTTTTGACTGGAATTGCTTTAGATTTGGTGGTTGAGGTCTTCTGATGAAATGTATCTTGATGTCCTAGCTACCATATTCCTTTGGAATTTCTGCATTTGGACCTATTTAGACTGAGTTGTACTGATTACAGTATAGTGTAATTTGTAAACCTGCAATTACGGTTCTGGTTTGTTATTTGGCATATTTGACTTAGTTTTGATGGGATTTGGACTGAGTGACCTTCTACATTGTTGTAGCCCTGGTTCTTAGCTTCGAAATGGTGGGTCTTACACCCTAATCCGATAATCGTAGCGCCATTGGTGCCAAAACCGCAAAATGATGTCAAAACTATTTTTGTCCGAAAATGTTTCTAGCTTGCTTTTCGTATTTATTTTGTATTTATATGATTTTAATGAGCTGTTGGGACTGATTTGAGAATTAATGAAGCCATTAATGGCTGGAAAATAGGTAAACACAAGGGACATGCCGTCCGTTTATTTTCTTGTAAATTGAATAAGTTAAAGTGGGTTTTGGAAATGTATTTTGTATCAAATTGACCGTATTTCCTTGGAAGTGTCTTCGGGTCTTTGAATAAAGGTTCGAAGGCTAAGTTTCTATTCGAACTCGTACATTGTCCTTTGGCAAATAATGTAACCATTTTATCTTTTGGAAAACATGATACCTCTTCCGTTTCAACCTTCAAATGTTCCTTAAGCCTTTCCAACCTATAGAGGTATGAGTTTGGGTTTTATCGGCCATAAGTGCATTGTTTCTAAGCAAGGTTTTAAGTGTGGAAGTTAAAGTATTTTGTCCTCCTTTTCACATGATTTTTATTGGCTTCGGTCATTTATTGACCACTTGAATATATATGCTATTGAGTCATACAAACAATTCCGAAAGAATATTGCCTTAGCTTATTTCCTGGAAATGTGAATTGTTTTGAGTTAAGTGTTTCCGTTACAACTTCTATAACCCTTTTTGGTTTGGGTCGCATTAGGGTTATTCTTGTCCATGGATCCAAATGCCTCTTTATACTTTGAAAGTCTTTTATACGTTTACTCGCAAGTAGTCGGGTATTTCTTGATTTCATCTAAATCATGCTCGATGAATTGTAATGTGATCTTATTTAATTTTAGGTTTCATTGGTGATTGAGAAGTGCACAATAACTAGGTGAGTGTTCCTTGTTTGTTACGTTTCATGATTATATGGCTTGTTTGAATGATTGATAACATGTTAAATGCTTTCAATGATTGCTAAATGAGTTTTCGAGGCGAGTGTGTACTTTATCGCACTTAGCCTCAATGATTGTGAAATTTTAATGATTGAGCGATTGAAATGTTAATTGTGCATGAATGTAAGTCTTTTGGGCTGAACTGGCCATTGCCCCTTGTTAACGGTCGTCTCGAGCCAGAAGCGGACTCGGTCGGGCGATTAGGGACTTGGGTGAACGTTTCGGTATACTCGAGTATTACCTTGTAGGTTGGTGGAGCCTGGCCAAAAGCCAGGGACGGGGTGAATGAAATGAATGAACGAATGAATGAATGAGGGGTTTTACTTATACAAAAATGCATTTTAAATGATTGAAGGTAGGGGAACGAAAGGAGAATGAATGAACGAACGAATGAACGAATGGCTCCTTGTGAGCCCGTATCCTTTTCATGAATGTGTTTATCGCTTTATTTGTACTTGTAACTTGAATTGTTGTTTATATGTGTTAAATGCATTGATTCTCTTGTTACCTATGTGTACGGAACCTCACTGAGCTTTCCAGCTCATTCCTTTAGTTTTTGTTTTCCTTAGCAGGGGAAGCCGTGCAAGGACGAGAGCCTGTATAGACTAGCTGCGTCTAGCTCTTGATTTTCTTTTGTTATGGTTCTCGCCCCAATGTTTGGTGGGCTGGTTGTTTTGAGAATGGAGAACCTTTGTACATAAGTCGTATTGCTTTTGGGATGGATATGTATACAAGGTTACGTTTAAGTTTGGAATTATTGTTATTTTGATTGTTTTGTGGGTTTTATTGTCTTCTCTTATAGTGACTGACTGAGTCCCGGCGAGAGCTGGGCAGGCGGCCCGCTGAACCCTCTGGTTCGCCTTAGGGGGAGGTGGGGCCGTTACAGTTGGTATCAGAGCCTACTTCGCGTGGTCTCTGCGCGTAGTGAGCCTGGACTGAGTGATCAATAGGTATGAAGGCTTAAGTGCTCTCTCGAGCATAAGCTTTGAACTGCGAATGTTATAGGCCTTAAAGCTCTCCCGTGGTATCTGAGGACCATAGATAGGTACGTCTGGGAGGAATTTCGATTGTAGATGGTTTACTCTTGGGACTGGCCAGCTCGAGAGGTGAATTATCTTATTTCGGATTCTCGTACCCGAGTACTCCAAAGTTGAGACGATGTTAAGTATATGAGATTTATATTTCGGGACCATGAACAGGCTTTGTCCGACCAGAATGAGTATAAGAGGTCGACAGATATCTGGATTGATTAGAAAATGACGTGAGGAGCCGGACGGGGTTACCTTAGCTGAGACTGGGACGACACATCACCTCCTCGGTTGATTCGCCCGTATATTCTTAGTATATGACGTCCATTGCTGTAATTGTGCACATGAATATTTTCCTGACTTGATACGTACTTGTGTAATTGATCATCTATTTTCTTGATATGTGGAGTGCTATGTGCATATATGTATGTTTACTTGTGTACTTGGTGCCTCAATTTTGGTTACTTTTGAGTCACCTTATTGCATTTATGCATTTATTCATTAAACTACTTTTGGAAAAAAAAGGGAGAGGGAAGGAAAAATATGGACGGGAGACGTAGTCAGGGACGTGGTCGAGGCCGTGGAACTAAACGGACCACAGAACCTAGAGCAGAAAGGGAAACGTCCGCCGAACAAGAACAAGAACCTAGAGTTGAGGCCGGGGACCAAATGGCGACGGCAATTCAACAAATGGCAAACATTTTGACAAGGTTGGTGGACCAACAAGGCCAAATGCCTGTAAATCAAACCCAGAACCCTGAAATGGGCGAAGATAAGGCTCTGGAGAGGTTTCAGAAGTTTGCACCTCCAAAATTCGCTGGAGGGCCTGATCCGGATACCGCTGAACAATGGCTAGAGGCCATGGTGAATATATTCACAGCCTTAAATTACACCGAGCAAAGGCAAGTGAACTTCGCAGTGTTTCAATTTGAGGGATCGGCCCGAGCATGGTGGAACGTAATTAGAGCAAAATGGGAAAGGGAACGGACCATATGGACCTGGGCGAACTTTACCAGAGAATTTAATGAGAAGTACCTCCCCCCTTTAGTCCAAGAAAGGAGGGAGGACGAATTTATTGGACTACGCCAGGGGACATTAAGTGTGGCTGAATACGAAACGAAATTCACTAAACTATCCAAGTTTGCTTCCGAATTAGTGGCCACGGAACCAAGAAGAGTGAGACGGTTCGTACAGGGATTGAACTTGGACATCCAAGAGGCGTTGGCAGCAGCGCAAGTGAATACGTTTACGGAGGCCCTTGAGAAGGCTCAACGAATTGAGAGTGCCAAGGCACAAATAAAGGCCTCCCAAACGCGAAAAATGGGTGCATCGGGTAGTGGATTGGAAGAGTTTAGTGAAACGATGGCGCCTTCTAAAGTGAAAAAGGTGAGCCAGTTATCCTATCCGCCCTGGACAATAGGGGCGATAGATGAGAGGTCTACTAAAGGGAGCCAAATCGGATCAAAGGAGATTTCTCAAGATAGTCCAAAGATGACCTCTCACTTGATTTGCGGTTACTGTGGAAAGGCAAATCATACCGAGGATGTTTGTTGGCGGAAAGGGCGAAAATGTTTGATATGTGGAAGCAGTGAGCATCAAGTGAGCAATTGTCCAAGGAGGCATCCACGTGAGGGTAGTACTCAGTCACTGGATGGAACTAAATCAAAACCGGTGAAAGAAAGAGGAAACCGAACAAGTGTACCGGCCAAAGTGTATGCATTAGACAACCGAACGGTTCCAAACTCGCCTGAGGCTAATGAAGGTGAGAAAAATTTCGAGGACGAAATTTCCTAAGGGGGGGAGAGTGTGAGAACCCTAAACCTTTCATACTTTCTAAGTGTTTTGGTTTATTCCCGTTTCCCGTTTAATTGAAGTTTTGTCCACTAATCGTTTTAAAAAAACGGGAAGGCCTTTTTGTTATGTGCAATTATGTATGAGATATGTATGTATGTGTATGTGTTAGAACTACGTTTGAGCATGGCATTCAAACTTGGAAAAGAGGAAAAATTTTACGAAAATGCTGAAGGACCGAATCCGGCCGGAAATCCGGCCATTTCTTGGCCGGATTGTTGGCCGGATTGTGGTGCAGTTTTGAAAAAATTTGATTCGTCTCTGCCTCATATCCGGCCAGGAATCCGGCCGGATTGTGACAGGACAGCTGGTTTGACCAGCGTTTTTTCTTCCTTCTTATCATCTTTTTGGTCCAAAATATCTCATTTCTTCCCTGTCCAACCGTGAGCTTTGAGAGCAAGGAGAGAAAAACTCTTCAATCTTCATCTTTGATTTTTGCTTCAATCTTGGAATTTCACCGATAGATTTTGAAACCACTCCGTACAAGTGAGCTTCTTGGAAGGTTAAAGCTTTTGGGTGAAGTGATTTTGAAAGGGAAGCTTTGAATTGCTAGTCTTCTTGAGTTGTGAGGTAAGTTGATTAAGAAAGTTCTCTCTTGCATTGATAATGGTTAAATTGTGAATTGTAAGGGTTGGATATGTCACTTAGTGAGTTATATCTTGATTTGGGTTGATTTATGGTTAAGTTTTATATTTAATTATGATTTTTCTGGTTTAATGTGATCATGGTGTTGTGGCTATCTATGATGGTTGGAAATGTAGGGTAATGACTCTAGTAGGTGTATATGATAGATAATTGCAACCAATTTTGGATTTGGAAGGAAATGTGAAAAGTTAGGGTTTTAAATCCCCAATTCTGGCCGGGTTTGTATCTCATGGTTAGAGGCCTAATTGGCCTTGGCTTAAAACATGAAAGTTGTAGGTATTGATGTGTTTTAAGTGCCTGTAAAATTTCAGGTTATTTGGAGTAGTGTAGAGTGAGCAATGTCGATTTTACTGTTGCTGTTCTGGGTTCTTCAGGATGGCCGAACTGCGTTTGTAATTGGCTGTTTTGACTGGAATTGCTTTAGATTTGGTGGTTGAGGTCTTCTGATGAAATGTATCTTGATGTCCTAGCTACCATATGCCTTTGGAATTTCTACATTTGGACCTGTTTAGACTGAGTTGTACTGATTACAGCATAGTGTAATTTGTAAACCTGCAATTACGGTTCTGGTTTGTTATTTGGCATATTTGACTTAGTTGTGCTGGGATTTGGACTGAGTGACCTTCTACATTGTTGTAGCCCTGGTTCTTAGCTTCGAAATGGTGGGTCTTACACCCTAATCCGATAATCGTAGCGCCATTGGTGCCAAAACCGCAAAATGATGTCAAAACTGTTTTTGTCCGAAAATGTTTCTAGCTTGCTTTTCGTATTTCTTTTGTATTTATATGATGTTAAGCCTAGTGAACGGCTTTTGGAAATGAGATTATTCTATATGCTCTGTTGGGACTGATTTGAGAAATAATGAAGCCATTAATGGCTGGAAAAGAGGTAAACACAAGGGACATGCCGTCCGTTTATTTTCTTGTAAATTGAATAAGTTAAAGTGGGTTTTGGAAATGTATTTTGTATCAAATTGACCGTATTTCCTTGGAAGCGTCTTCGGGTCTTTGAATAAAGGTTCGAAGGCTAAGTTTCTTTTCGAACTCGTACATTGTTCTTTGGCAAATAATGTAACCATTTTATCTTTTGGAAAACATGATACCTCTTCCGTTTCAACCTTCAAATGTTCCTTAAGCCTTTCCAACCTATAGAGGTATGAGTTCGGGTTTAATCGGCCATAAGTGCATTGTTTCTAAGCAAGGTTTTAAGTGTGGAAGTTAAAGTATTTTGTCCTCCTTTTCACATGATTTTTATTGGCTTCGGTCATTTATTGACCACTTGAATATATATGCTATTGAGTCATACAAACAATTCCGAAAGAATATTGCCTTAGTTTATTTCCTGGAAATGTGAATTGTTTTGAGTTAAGTGTTTCCGTTACAACTTCTATAACCCTTTTTGGTTTGGGTCGCTTTAGGGTTATTCTTGTCCACGGATCCATATGCCTCTTTATACTTTGAAAGTCTTTTATACGTTTACTCGCAAGTAGTCGGGTATTTCTTGATTTCATCTAAATCATGCTCGATGAATTGTAATGTGATCTTATTTAATTTTAGGTTTCATTGGTGATTGAGAAGTGCACAATAACAAGGTGAGTGTTCCTTGTTTGTTACGTTTCATGATTATATGGCTTGTTTGAATGATTGATAACATGTTAAATGCTTTCAATGATTGCTAAATGAGTTTTCGAGACGAGTGTGTACTTTATCGCACTTAGCCTCAATGATTGTGAAATTTTAATGATTGAGCGATTGAAATGTTAATTGTGCATGAATGTAAGCCTTTTGGGCTGAACTGGCCATTGCCCTTTGTTACCGGTCGTCTCGAGCCAGAAGCGGACTCGGTCGGGCGATTAGGGACTTGGGTGAACGTTTCGGTATACTCGAGTATTACCTTGTAGGTTGGTGGAGCCTGACCAAAAGCCAGGGACGGGGTGAATGAAATGAATGAACGAATGAATGAATGAGGGGTTTTACTTATACAAAAATGCATTTTAAATGATTGAAGGTAGGGGAACGAAAGGAGAATGAATGAACGAACGAATGAACGAATGGCTCCTTGTGAGCCCGTATCCTTTTCATGAATGTGTTTATCGCTTTATTTGTACTTGTATCTTGAATTGTTGTTTATATGTATTGAATGCATTGATTCTCTTGTTACCTATGTGTACGGAACCTCACTGAGCTTTCCAGCTCATTCCTTTAGTTTTTTTGTTTTCCTTAGCAGGGGAAGACGTGCAAGGACGGAAGCTACGTATAGACTAGCCGATCTAGTACTTTTGATTCTTTTGTTATGGTTCTCGCCCCAATGTTTGGTGGGCTGGTTGTATGGAGAATGGAGAACCTTTGTACATAAGTTGTATTGCTATTGGGATGGCTATGTATATAAGTTTACGTTTAAGTTTGGGATTATTGTTATTTCGATTGTTTTGTGGGTTTTATGGTCTTTTCTTATAGTGACTGACTGAGTCCCGGCGAGAGCTGGGCAGGCGGTCCGCCGAACCCTTTGGTTCGCCTTAGGGGGAAGTGGGGCCGTTACATGGGGCCTCACAAAAATACCTTATCCTTTTTCGCTTGGCAGCCCCTTAAGGTCACTAACTCCATACTGGGGCAATTTTATTTCTTTGAAAAAAAAGAGAAAAAGAAGAAGAAAAAAAAAGAATAAAAAGAAAGAAAAGAAAAGTTCAGTTAGAGTTAAACTGGGGAAGAATTTCCATTTTTTATCAGCCCTACACTGGGGCAAAATTCTGAAAGCATGCAATCTCAAAAGTATTCCAAACTCATCATATGTTCTGCTTTCAAATCCTAACCTTCTTGATATACCCCACCTGACCCTAATTGCAAGAGTTGAAACAGTGTCAACCTTCCTCTTTTGCAATATTTTGAAAAAAAAAATTTGGCAAATGATGTAAATACAAACTTTTCTAAAACATGCCAGAGAGGATTGTCTCACTATGTCACTAATTGTCAAAACATAACTGGATTGGTACAGTTGAGTTTAAAATTATCTTGTCTATATCTCAAGATGAAAACCTGAAAGTGCACCTTTAAAAAAAAAAGAGGGAGAGAAAGAGAAAGAGAAAAAAAGAATAAATAAAAGAATAAAAGAATAAAGAATAAAAAGGAAAAAAAAGAAAAAAAGGAAAAAACAAAACAAAAAGAAGAAAAAGAAAAAGAAAAAGGGGGGGTGACCTAAGTGAAAATCCAAAAGGTTAAGGTCATCAAGATGGACGACATCAAAAGGAGCCAAATGTGACATTTTTTTTTCAAAGGCCATTCATTCAAATCTAGTCATTAGAAAAAGTTGATTTGTAATACAAAGTGGAGTATGGCTGACTGATGTTAGAAAATTGAGAAGATTCAGCACAAGTTGCAGCACAACTCTTGGGGAGCAGTTTTTGACATCGAAAGATCATGTTTGCATGGTTCTCAAGGCCAAAGGGATCACATGGTGGTGGCATTATTTTGATTGTTTCACATAGAAAAACTGAGGAAAATTATTTTTGTAATAAAGTCATGGAATGTCGCCCAACAATTAAACATTCAGGGTTCAAATAGAAGAGGAAATGCGAATCAAGGCCTTAAGGAGGAGCAATAATGCCACCATGCAAAGCAAATGATTGGTTGTACAAAAATTGATTCAAACTGGGGCAATTTTTGAAAAGATTTTTCATGTAAGTATTCAAGAACGTTTTCATGCAATAAAGTGTTTTTTTGTTATCATCGTTAGCATCGAGTTTATTTCACTAACGAGTTTTTTCTTTCAACGTTAGCATCGAGTTTACCTTACTAACGTGTTTTTTTCTTTCAACGTTAGCATCGAGTTTATCTCACTAACGTGTTTTTGTTATCATCGTTAGCATCGATTTAATCTCACTAACGAGTTTTTTCTTTCAACATTAGCATCGAGTTTACCTCACAAACGTGTTTTTTTATTTCAACATTAGCATCGAGTTTATTTTACTAACGTGTTTTTGTTATCACCGTTAGCATCGAGTTTATCTCACTAACGTGTGTTTTTTCTATCACTGTTCGCATCGAGTTTGTGTCTTTTTGTTTTTCTATCACTGTTAGCATCGAGTTTATCTCACTAACGTGTGTTTTTTCTTTCACAGTTAGCATCGAGTTTATTCCACTAACGAGTTTTTTCTATCATCGTTAACATCGAGTTTATCTCACTAACATGTTTTTCTATCACCATTAGCATCGAATTTATCTCATTAACGTGTGTTTTTTCTATCACCGTTAGCATCGAGTTTATCTCACTAACATGTGTTTTTATTTTTCTATCACTGTTAGCATCAAGTTTATTTCACTAATGTGTGTTTTTTCTTTCATTGCTAGCATCGAGTTTATCTCACTAACGTGTATTTTTTCTATCACCGTTAGTATCGAGTTTATCTCACTAATATGTGTTTTTGTTTTTCTATCACTGTTAGCATCGAATTTATTTCACTAAGTGTGTTTTTTTCTTTCACCGTTAGCATCGAGTTTATCTCACTAACGTTTTTTTCTATCACCGTTAGCATCGAGTTTATCTCATTAACATGTGTTTTTTCTTTCATTGTTAGCATCGAATTTATCTCACTAACGTGTTTTTCTATCACCGTTAGCATCGAGTTTATCTCACTAATGTATTTTTTCTATCACGTTACCATCGAATTTATCTCACTAACGTGTGTTTTTTCTATTATCGTTAGCATCGAGTTTATCTCACTAACGTGTTTTTTCTATCATCGTTAGCATCGAGTTTTTCTCACCAACGTGTGCTGTGTTTTTCTATCACTGTTAGCATCGGATTCATCCCATTAACATGTCTTCCTACTTCTATTAGGTTTGGGTTGTATCCCACCAATTACGGCAAGTTCGGGTTTTATCTCACTGACCGTTTTATTTGTTGGGCTCTAGTTTAATCCCACCAATCTGTTATTTCTTAACAATCAAATTTAATTTCCTGTTAGTGAGTCTCAGCGTCCACCGCGCACCCTTCTATCTCCCTTCTTAACAATCAAATTTAATTTCATGTTGGTGAGTCTCAGCGTCCACTGCGCACCCTTCTACCTCCCTTCTTGACAGATCAAAAGATGAAAATCAAATTTAAATTCTTGTTGGTAAAATCTTAGTGTCCGCCGCGCTTCTACCCCCCTTTTTGAGCAAATCAAATTTAATCTCTTGTTGGTGAGGTCTCATTTAATTTCCTTCTACCTCCCTTCTTGACAATCGCATTTAATTTCCTGTTGGAGCGTAACCGCGTCCCTCCGCGCATCTTTTTCTAGTTATGACAGTTGCTTTTCTTGACTATTTTGATTAACAGTTATGCTTTATCATTCATTTTATATTTCATGTTTAGCAGTTCTGAGAGCTCAGACTTTTTCGACTTTGGAAAGATCACAGATGGTCAACGCACTCGTTTCATTGTGGTTCACTATTATTCGAACTACGTTTGACCTGATTCCCATGGTGGGATACGTAGGCAACTCTACAAGAGTTCAGTCATATGTTTTGCAACGTTATTGCATCATTTTGCCCAATAATTTCAGCCAAGTGTTGGCTTGTTTATTTTAACTCAAGTACAGTTAGAAGAGACAAGTAAGCAATTTGGTGGGGGCAAGCTGTAGACACCAAATTTTTGTCAATTTTTAATATTTTCTATTTAATAAATTATTTATTTTCTTGCATTTTAATGTGTATTTTTCACATTTTTTGCAGATTTGCTTTGGAAAAAAAAACAAACAAAAACAAAAAAATTTTGCATTGATTTTGTAAAAATAAAAAAAATAAAAATAAAAAATAAAAAGTGATGGTGGCTATCATGATGGCCACCCTTTTTTGACCAAACGGAATTGGGCAGAAGCAAAAAAAAAAAAAAAAGAAGAAGGGAACGAACAGATCAAGGAGGCAGAAAAAGAATTTTTGCGGGAGAAGTCCCTGGCTCTCAACGGACAAAACAGAGAAGACGCAAGAACTCTCCCTCTCAATTCTCTCTCGGCTGGGGACCTGGACAGAAAGACGCAAGAAGAAAAAGAAGACATTCTTGGCTCTCTGTTTGCTCTCAATCAGGACAACACACACCAACAGAGAGGACTTCAACAAAAAGAATTCCGGCAGCTATCAGTTAGGCTATTGGAGCTTGGCAATTTCACCGAAAAAACTTTGGTAAGGGGATCAATCTCTTCATTGAGGTATTTCTTTTCCCTTTTTCCAGCTTTTTCCTTTTTTTTTTTATAATTAACTTGATTGAATGTATGTGTGGTTGCTTGCTCGTTGCTTTATTTTGTTGGTTTTGTTGTTGTTGTATGGGTGAAAATTTGGAAATGTCATAAACTAGATTAATGGGCAGAGAAGTAATTTTTGTGTATGTATGTTAATTGTGTAAAAAAAATGTCAAAAATGAAGAGTTAAATTAAATTGGATTATTTTTGTTTCAAGGTCATGGTTAGATTGTAGAAGTCATGAGTAGTGTTTTGGTATAAAATTTACAATTTTTGAGTGAGTTTTGAGTGATTTTGGGAAAGTAAAATCGCGGCTGTTTTTTGGTATTTTGGCCACCTTCGGGCCATTTTTTGTAAAAACTAACTTCGGAAATGAAATCTACACGAAAAATCGAGTGAGGAGGTGTATTTTGAGAAAATTTGATGACCGAAAAATTTGCCGATGGCCGGTGTTCGGCGGCTGCACCGCCAGAGGCAGTCATAGCCGCCAGCTAGAAGGAAGCTTTAGCTTCTCGATAAAGAAGAAAGAAAAGAAAAGAAAGGAAAGAAAAGAAAAGAAGAGAAAAAAAAAAGGTTTGGGCTAATGTTTTTTTTTAGGTGGGCTTGTGGTTATTTTTGTTGGGTTTTGGGAATAGGTTTTGGTTTATTTCTTTTGAATTCGGTTGGGCTAGAAGGTCAGAGTCCATGCATTTTATGCTTGGGCTTAAGTGATAAAAAGATGGGCTGGCCTGCTCACTTATCTTGGATTTTTTACTGGACTTAGGTAGTGTTCGGCCCAAAAAAATAAATTGATGGCCTGATGGCCTTTCTCTTGCCCAAGTCAGAAATGAAATTGGCACTTTAGTCTTGATCTTTGGAGTAATTATACTATGGCTCTAAATACTTTATATTTCTTTCAGTTAGCTCCCTATTTTAATTGTAAATAGGTCACTAAACTTTATTTTTTTAATTTGACCCCAGATCTTTGTGATAATTATAATTTGACCCCAAAACTTTATTTATTTTTGCAATTAGGTCCTTGGTAGATTTTGTTTCTTAAATAGAAGTTGCTTTTCCTCTTTAATTATGAATTATATTCCATTTGAATGCTTCAATTGATTGATTTCATGTTTATTTTTTATGATTTATTTGTTAATTAAATTGGTGCCTTGATGATTTTGTTAATTTTGGAGTTAAATAGGGCAAATCCAATTTCCCATTAGTTATTACTTCAAGGGAGGTATCTTCTGGTTTTATTTTAAATTCTCTTATGTGGTCTTATGTGTTTTTATGTGTTAAATTGCATATTTTGAGTAATTTTCTTGTAGTTATTCGTTTTATTCGTTTTAAGTTTCATATATTTAATTTAATTTTGATGATTATTTGGGAGGCAATTAAATGCCAAATTGTAATAGTTAGGTTATTATTTTACTTCATTCTTTACCCCTTTAGATTGTAGTTAGTGCCCCGAATGTAATAGTTAGGTTTCTATTTGCTTGTGTGTTTATATGTTCCCTCGCTTTCTTAGGATCTTTGCATCTAGATATCATGTTTATGTGCCGTGTGTTTTATGTGATTTATGTGTTCACTTGTTTCTATTTTGTTTGATATATGATATATTTGATTATAATAAATACATGTCATCACCACACTAGTCCAACGCTAGTTGTGGCCCTTTATTCCGATTCCAAACTAGTCCAACGCTAGTGGGAATTTGTAGATATGGGTTAGTCCAATGCTAAACCCTTAGGGACCGTCCACGGATAGATCATGTTTGTTTGACATTCATTACATTTTCATGCATATTTTTATTTTAGGATCTTTTCTCATTTGCATGATATTTCTTATTATATTATCCCCTACCCTCTATGTGTGTTAATAATAGCATTTAAAATTGCATTTCATTTAAGAAATTGTAAAATAAGTTAGTTCATTTACTTGTTCATATTAGGAGAATTATTCTTCAAACATAGGAAATGGGTGATTATAACTTTTTAGTTTAAATACCCCATTAATTCCTGTATAAGAAAATCATGTCACGAGTTTTTTTTTTTTTTTGCCTCCCATACCCATTATGCTGCATTTCCTTTTTTTCTTTGGTCACTTATACCTATATATATAATTTAACTTTCTTTTTTTTTTAATTTCATTCATGCATGCTCGTGACCCCTTTCAGCATGCTCGTGACCCCTTTCAAGGGATTATTTTGGATTTCGTATTTAATGCGATTGATATCAATTAAACCCTTGAATGAACATTTTGTTTCTTTCGATATTTTCTAAATTTAGATTTGCATCCATATAGGAAACATCCAAACATGATAAATTTAAAGGTTAGATTAACAAAATTTTTGACTAAACCTCGCAACTAACTTAGATTAGGTTGAAAGGGTGCCTTAGGTTTGAATTAATCGAACCTTTGTCTTTCCTTTCTTCAACTGTGACTCCCGAACCCATTTTCTCTCGTTTTTCAAAGACCTGGAGTTGTCGAAAAGGATTTTATTTTATTTCATTTATTTTTGTCAAAAAACATTTATTTTCTCTCGTTTGGTATTGAGTTCGGGTGTACCAAGTGGCGACTCCTCTTTTTCTTAAAAACCCTTTTAGACTAAATTTTGGACCCAAATTGTCGCATTTTTTAAAGTCCCATTCTAGGTCCTTTTTCACCTATTTTTAAATAAAATCACATCTTTTGTAAACACATCTTTTTTTCCATCACGAAAAAATGAGGCGCGACAAATACTGCAATCATTAATATAATACATTTTTAACTAGAATAAAGTCTTTTATAATACATAAAGACCATCTACAATTATACAAGAAAGTCCAATGATGGTACTAGCCAAGTTCGCATTCTGATCAACATATGCCAAGTTAGCATAATAACTTTCAAATCCAAAAAGTTCAATACTATCACAAAAGTCCAGTCTATGATGGTACTAGTTCTTTAATAGACAAAAAAAAACTAGATGCAATGGTTGATTTTTAACAGTTAGAAGGATAAAGAAGTCTAATTATATACGGATACTTTGCATCAACTGGAAGTTGAAAAAATATATTCAGTTTGGTTTCTTCATTAGAGAGGATATCAGCAGCATTGAAAATGTCAGTTGTAGGGAGCCCAAGTTTGTAAAACTCTTCTACTATTGTGTTCCTTCTAGTAGATGCTAGCTGTTCACGGAAGTCTTCATTTGCCATTACCCCCAACAAAATGGGTGGTTAGAACTTGTAAATTATTAGTTTCAAAACAAAGAAATTGTTAGCACAAAAATTCACACAGTGGAAGGAATATTAAAATCTTACAAATATGAAAGGCATTGGAGGGAATAAAATATTCTACTTCAATTCATTAATTTTTCCTCAACTACAAACTTAGAATTCCAAATCCTTAAATAGAGAAACATAGCCGTGAATTCTATTCTAATTATAATACCAAAACATGACTCAACTCTATTTCCCAAACCAACTATGATACCAAATCTAATATAATTACAAAATAACAAATCAATTTCTAAAACTATTAAAATTCTAAATATGCTCAGATTAAAATATGTCAATAATGCCTCTCTTACACCAAACTATTGATGTTGTCATCGCCAATACCATCACGACTTTCAATCGCCTTTATAGCCTCTGTAGCAATGTAACTTAAGTGCAACCCCAATACTAGTGCTATAAATTTGACTAAAAATCCTATTCATCATTCTAGGACAAAGCACATAGATATAAAGCATCACTTTATTCGTGATCTTGTTCAAAAAGGTGAAATATGTGTAAATTATGTTTGTTCTAAAGATCAATTTGCTGATATTTTTACCAAAGCTCTGCCATTAGATCAGTTCATTCATCTAAGATCAAAATTAGGAATAATCGAAAAATCATCCTAAAATTTCTCAAAGTCTTCGGACGTCCGAAAGAAGATGAACGGACGTCCGATGATGTTCTTCAGCCATTTTCCAGAATTGCGCCTGTTCGGACGCAACTGTCGGACGCACAACTTCGTTCGGCCGTCCGACAGTGCAACGGCTCATTTTTTAAAAACAACTTTCTTCCTCATTTGCTTCAAACTCTTCCCATTTTATTTCCTCTCGGACGAAAACCCTCTTGTCTCTCACTCTCAAATTCATATCGTTCTGAAGCCCCCATTCCCAAATTGACTCAACCAAAACAGTTCCTGATCAATTGCGAGTCATTATTCCTGATCATTTCACAGAATCATCTATCACTTCGCACATTCCCAAATTTTCTTCAAAACCCTATCTTTTCATAACCGCTCTGTCAAATCTTCTACAAGGTTTTTTGTTCCAAAATTTTTGTGCGATTCACTTTCCTACTACTGTGTGTATCATTTGCATCTATCATTCCATACTTTTCGCACAATGGTGAATCTAAGGGGAGGAAAAGTTACTGCCGGACGCAAGCATCCACTCAGGGATGAGGATGAGAGTCTTCCCACTGTCAAACGGACATCCAAACGCTTCAAAAGAGGAGCTATCAAGGGTCAAATGTCACGGCCTACACCACAACCCTCCTCTCAGCCTGAATCTGGACAGGGGACATCTTCTCAACCGCCTCCAAAATCAGCCCCTCCTCCTACATTCTTTGATGATGCTGCGAAAGACAAATACTCCTGGATATCCCAGAAGGGTGTCATCCCTCAAAGAACTGTAAACCCCTCTGAATTTCGCTCCATAGGTTTAGAATCCATTCTGAGTCTATTTGCTTTCCAGAAATGGTCACATCTTATTTCTATGCCAAATGTCTACTATCCTGATATGTTGCATCAATTTTTTGCCAATCTAAGGAAAGGTTCTGACCAAACTGAAATATTTTCCAGGGTTAATGGGGTAGACTTAATCTTTGACTCTGAAATTGTGAACTCCATTTTAAATACTACCATTGAACGTTTATGCAAAGATAAGATTGCTAATTTCTTTTCCTATGAAGAGCTCCCGACTGCGGCAAATCATTTTGATGGGACAAAAATGTTAACCTATTTCAAAAGAAGTTTTTCCTCACCTGCTGATGCTAAATTGAATGATCTGGCCCCTGTGAATTTAATTGCTTTTTCTATCATTTCAAACCTGCTTGTGCCTACTGATGGCCATAGAACTGATGCAAACAAAATGGAGTTGTACCTCTTTTATTGTTTTCAAGAAAAAATTCGTATTGATTTTGGTTTTGTCATGTGCAAGTTTTTACTTCGCTATGCCACTGATTCTCGCAGAAAATTATCTTATGGAAAGTTTCTTCAAAAGATTTTTGAGTTTTACAAAGTCCCTATTCTAGGTGTTTGTCCTAAAGAAGCATCTTCTTATGCCTTTACAAAAGGGTATTTTGAAAGGAAAAATCTTATTTTTAAAGATAATCTGTGGGCTTATAAGGGTGCATCATCTAGTGAACTTAGGTCTAAGGCTGCACATGATCCTTCATCTATTCCACTCACTCCCATTCATCCTAGGAAATCTGCCTCTAAGGCATCTTCCTCTTCCAGTGATGAAGTAATTGAGCTCCTTCGTGAACTCAAACAGCATGTTCTTCTTCTAGAACATGGTCTAATGCTCACTATGTCCTCTGAGCAACAAACTGCCTTCCTAGACAAAAAGAACCTCCTGTTTCCCCCCCTGTTGTTGAGGAAGTTTCCCATGACAAAGAGTCACACCCCACTGATCCAAGTTCATCAATTCCGGATCCTGGTTCTTCAACCCCTGTGACTCCTCATGGCACCTCTACATCAGATAAAGGCAAGGCACCAGTTGAAGAGGCTGCTGAAGACGATGAAGAAACTGAAGAGGAGGATCTTGATCAATATCAGCTCTCTCGGAGGACACCTGGATCCACTTAGTTCATCATTTAGGACATTTGCATTTTGTTTGTCTCTTTTATGTTTTTGTGGTATTCAACAATGAATATGTAATGTAATGGATATTTTAAGTTTCGTTTTGGATGTTTAAGTACTGTTTTGATGGATGTCTGAATATTTTGATGAATGATTGTCTATTCTGCTTATGTGAATGTAATAAATTTGTGGATTGTCTATTCTGATTGATGGTCTAAGTTTTGATGTGTGAACTTGTCTAAATTTGTGAATTTGTGGATGTGTTGATGTGATTGGTTGCCCGTTTGTGATGACAAAAAGGGGGAGATGGTATCAAATGATTGGATTGAGTGATGATTGATAATTGGTGATGTTAGGATATGTTGGATTGATTGTTTAAATTTGGATTGGCTGATATGCTTAATTGGGCAGCCTTGTGAGGGGGAGTTTTTCAAAATTTTCAAATTTTGTGATTCACTAAGACAGGGGGAGTTCTTGTCTATTTTGAAAGGGGGAGTTTTCATTGCAATCATAAAATTTCATTTCAAACTTTTGTTTTGTCATCATCAAAAAGGGGGAGAATGTTATTCTTGGTTTTGATGATCACAAAAGTTCGTTTATACTGACCAAGATTGATCAGGCCTGATGGAACAAGGAAAGCATATGTTTGATTGACTCCAGTCTACGATGCTTTGGATGTGGCAAACAAGATTGAAATAATATAAATGAATTTAGTCATTGTTTTGTTCCGATCAAAGATACTGTCTTTTAAGTATGTCTAGTTTGTCATTCTTGGTACTTTGAAATGTTTTATCTAACCTCCTTCAAATACAAGTGTTTCTGTCTATCCAAGAATCAGGTTCAAATATGTCATGAAATGCAAGACAACCAAAATGAGAAGCAAAAACAGGACAATCAGGTCGGACGGCCGAAAGGAAACTGTCGGACGTCCGGAAGGATCGGACGCACACCTCGGACGCATATTTTCCTTTCGGCCGTCCGGAAGGATCGGACGCACACCTCGGACGCATATCAACCAGATCGGACGTCCGAAAAATTCCAAGATAACTTGCTAGCTCTCGGCCTACGATCGGACGCTGTGCTGTCGGACGACAAAAATCTCATCGGACGTCCGAACTTCAACTTGGCTATTTTCGGACGATTGGTTCGGACGATGATTTGATCGTCGGACGTCCGAAAGCCCCAACGGCTAGCTGACCCTTCATCTGCCTTCTATCCGTTGGAAGCTTTAATGAAGCTCATTTCTGTTCCCCTTTAAAAACAAACTGTTCTGAACGAAGGGAGGACTTTTGCACACTTTGTTTACAAGATCTCAAGAGATATTTTAGCTAGAAAATAGTCTCCAAAGCAAGATTTGTTTTAAAGTGGTGTGAATTTCTGGTGAGCATTTCTTTTGTGACTGAAAGGATCTTTAGTGTAGCTTTGTTGAGGGTTTTTTTTTCTGAGTGATTGTAAAACTTCTTAGCTTGACTAAGTGAGGCTTAGGGCAAGGAAGAAGTGCTCCCTTCATTGTACATCTAGTTGATCTTCTTTCATCTAAGAGAAGTTGCTCTTCCTAGTGTGTGGTCTTCAAGTTTGAGGATAGCTTGGTAGACACTTGGTTTGTTTCCCTAATTTACTTTTCTGTTTAATAAAATTCTCATTGCTTGTCTATACTTGTGTTTCTGATCAATATTGCTCTTGTCTTCTAATCTACTTGGTTGATCATTACTAGAAAAGAAGGTAAATTTTTTATTAAAGAAAAAGTGCATAAATTTGGTTAAGATTTTAATCAACCCAATTCACCCCCCCTCTTGGTTGTCTTTGGGACTTACAGATACCCATTTGCATATTTATGCGTAGAAGTGGGCTATCTGCATATAATTTTGCTTCTAATTTTCTTTGATAAAAAAAGTCATCCATATTGACTCTTTTGCAATTAGAGCCACCATATTTTCTTGAATAGCAATCCACATAACTTTTAACTAACAAATCAAGTCTTTCATAATCTTTTTTATGGTAATAATTTTCACTATTGACAAATTCTCTCTCCATGGCAATTCAAAACAATTAAACCACCTTTACAAAATTTTTCTTCCCTGCTTGAATTTCTCAGCCTCCCTGGCTTCATGCTTGATCAAACACCACTGTCACAATCAACAATCTAGCAAGACCTTTTTTTTTCTGATTACTACACAGCACCAACAATCTCAACAGGGTCCCTCTTTTTAGACCTTTGTCTAATAGGGTCACTTTTCTCTAGATCCAATCAGTGAACGAGTACTCCAAGACCAACTGTCACGGTCCAATTTTTCAATATACGAGTTTTTTACCACAACCTCTATACCCTTTGATGGTACAGGATTCTCTATCAAAAACTTCACGCACCCTCCAGGCACCACAGACACTCTGTGACGCCCCCACTTCTCCCTAAGGCGAACCAAAGGGTATCCGCGGGACGCCTGCCTAGCTCTCGCCAGGACTCCATTTTTCAAAACTAAGCAGGCTAAGCATGTATTCAGGTAAGCTAAGCATGAATCAAGTCCATAGAGTTCAAGTAGTCAAACACTTGACACTCACCAAGATATGCAAGCAAGTAGGTTGGATTGAGAGTTCAAACTTCCACGGTAAGGTCCTCTTGGAGGTCCTCATGCGTGCCTGAACATCGAATAGTAGACAATTTCTATAAGTCCCCAAGTGGCGAGAAAGATTGAACATGAGATTTCGACGTCAGAGGACAAAGTTACGGCCAAAACACTATCACTGGACAGAGCTACACGAAAACAGTTTTCCAGCTTGACTAGTTTCACAAAGAAATTCATTTGCCCAACCAAACTTCAATATTTTCCAATGAAAATTTCTACACAACTAATACAACATATAAACATCATATTCAAGGCATTAGATCATCAAATTTTGGCCTTAAAATAATCGAACAGGGCAGGGGCAAAATCGGAAGTTTCTATCCCATGAGTTCCTTGAGGTTTCTACTAATTATACTCCATTAATCCAACATTTCAAGCACTAAACCAACATTATAAATAGCATCAATCATCATATCAGCCATCAAGACAGAGGTGGGAGTTCATAGAGCCCACCTTCCATTTTTTTCAACAACAACCACAACCCATAAGAAATTAAGAGCTAAAAGATATACTAGAACTTCCAAAAATTGAAGTTAGAATGCTGGATTATGACTTACTCTAGTTGATGTTTAAGTCAGAAATTCAGTCCCTCCTTGCTCCTAAGTGAGCCGTGAAAAGCCTCCCCTTTTTAGCTAGATATGAACTCCAAGGCTTAGGCTAAGTAGTGCTAAAATTTGAGAAGATTTGGTGGTGATTTGAGTGAGTTTTGTAGAGGAAATGTTGAAAAGTTTTCGGTTGTTCCTTTGCTGTCTGCTAGCCGGCCATGGAAGCTTGGAGAAATGAAATGTTTGGTCTGACCCTTTGGCGTACAAGGAACGCTGAACGTCTAATAGTTTAAGTGCGCAAAAGTCAATTGCAAATAGTGCGCATACGCGCGCGTTTTGTGCTCGATTTCTCTTAAGTTTGTTGCACTAGTGCACTAAACCTCTAAGGCACTTACATTCATATAAATATTATTCATTCTTAATTGTCCCAAAATAATGGTCTAAAGTCCCTCAATTAAGCGCGCGCGTGAAAACGCGTATTTCCAATTTAGGCGCAATAAAGTAAAACCTTCGAGAAATTCTTATAACGATCGTACCACTAACTATCACTTGAGTACTTAAACCTAAATTTACCTATTTTGGACCATTGTACCTATCTCCAAATTTTCGAGCTTATTGTACTCCCAATTGGCTAGAGTTTTCAGACACGTTTTCACTTTTCACTAAACAAGCTTCTAAGAAAATAATTTTTGAATCGAGACATTTTAAAAATACAACGAAACTATAAAACCATGTACTTAGGTCTAAAAAATATTATTCGTGGCAAAAATCCAAATAAATAATTAATTTAGCCAAAATTAGGGATTTTAATTAATAAAATTTTCGAGTCCTCACATCCTCTCTCCCTTAAGAAATTTCGTCCTCGAAATTTACCTTGATTGGTGAACAGGCCTGGATACTTTTCTCGAATTGCTTCTTCGACCTCCCAAGTTGCTTCCTCCAACCCATGGTTCTTCCAGAGGACCTTTACTAATGGTATCTGTTCATTCCTCAATTCCTTTTCCTTCCTATCCAAAAGCTTAACCGGTTTCTCCTCATAGGTTAAGGTCTCATCAATCTCAACATTTTCCGGTTGCAGGACATGTGAAGGGTCCGGATGGTACTTCTTAAGCATAGATACATGAAATACATTATGAATTCGAGATAAATTCGGCGGTAATTCCAACTTATAGGCTACACTCCCCACACGTTGGATAATCTTGTAAGGTCCTACAAACCTTGGCTCTAACTTCTTTCCTTTTCCAGACATCAAACTTGCTTTCAAAGGTGTAATCTTGAGAAATACCAAATCTCCAACAGTAAACTCCAAATCTTTTCTTCGATTATCGGCATAACTCTTTTGGCGGCTGTGGGCAGCCTGAATTCTCTGGCGTACCAACTTTACCTTTTCATTAACTTCCTCAATCCAAGATACTGTGGTCGGATCTAGGATTTTCCGTTCACCTACTTCGTCCCAACAAATTGGGGACCTACATTTCCGACCATAAAGTGCCTCATACGGGGCCATCTGAATAAAAGAGTGGAAACTATTATTGTAGGCAAACTCCACTAAAGTCAAAAATTTACTCCAACTCTCTCCAAAGTCCAGAACACAAGTCCGTAACATGTCCTCAAGAGTTTGAATTGTCCTCTCCGACTGTCCATCCGTCTGGGGATGATAAGTGGTACTAAAGTTCAATTTAGTCCCTAACACTTCTTGCATCTTTTGCCAGAACCTCGAAACAAATCTTGGATCTCTATCCAACACAATACTGACAGGTATTCCATGCAACCTAATGATCTCATCCAAATACAACCTGGCCAACTTCTCTAATGGGTATTTCATATTAATCGGCAGAAAATGAGCCGATTTGGTCAATCTATCCACTATTACCCAAATCGCATCATGGCCTCTCTGTGTTCTTGGTAATCCCGATACAAAATCCATAGTGATATTCTCCCATTTCCACTCAGGTATTTCTAGAGGTTGCAAAAGTCCTGATGGTTTCTGATGTTCGGCTTTAACCTGTTGACAAATTAAACATGTTTGAACAAATTGGGTAATTTTCCTCTTCATGTTCCCACCAATACAGACTCTTTAAGTCTTGGTACATTTTATTTCCTCCTGGATGTACCGCAAACTTTGATCGGTGCGCCTCTTCTAAGATTTCTCTTTTAAGCCCTTCATCCTTTGGCACAACTACTCGATTCCGAAACCTCAATATTCCATCTAACCTCATCCTTGGACTTAGACTGACTAACTACAAGTAGGTGAAGATGTTAAGGAGCTTGCATGTAATGTTTAAGCGTTCGGATGTGTGACAGCCCCACCTTCCCCTAAGGCGAACCAAAGGGGTTAGCGGACTGCATGCCCAGCTCTCGCCAGGACTAACGGTGCAGTTTAGAGCGATCTATTTCGTTCCGGAACTTATAACGCGCGTAAACAAGGAAAAATGGCAAAATAACCCAAAATTAAAAAAATAAAATTCGGAGTCGGCCATGAATAGTAACCGACCCGTCAGAACGCAACCAAATATCAAACAAACATTCACATCTTGAACTTTAGCAATTACAATCCAAAGTGACATACAAAAGTTTTCAAAAGTTAATATATACACGGTTTGCCAAATTGAAAGTGAAAACGGCCCTAAAGGTACATTTAGGGTTTCACTTCATATACAATACAAAAGCGATATACATCTAGTTCATTCGGCAACCATCTATCAAGATTCATTCCAAAAAGAGTCATATTCCTGTAAGGAAAACAAAAGGAACGGTGTGAGCTAATTGCCCAGTGAGATACTATCACTTACGCACCCAAGTGCATATAAGCATCAAGCTTTCATTCAATATAGTAAAAATAAGCAAAGGCACACGTCAAATATAGTGATAAAAGGATACAGATGGCTCTCAAGAGCCCTTTCCTCGTTTGCATTTCTTGATCGGACGTCATTGACTCTCCGTCAATGTTCAAAAGTACCAACCGTAGACTCCACTTTACTTCCACTCCTTCCACCTAACATACCCCTACCGGGCCCGAAATCCAAACACTTGCACTTTGGTTTTACTCGAGTAAACCGGAATCGAGAGTCTCGCATACTACAAGATTCCATATAACACTTCCCAAGGCATATCAATTGGCACGACCAAGCCCTCGCCGGCTCGATTCAATCAACTACCAATGGGGTTGAGCTCATTGATAACAATTGTAGTCGTTGGATACTCGTCCAAACGACACCAAGCCATGTACTTTCATTTCAAGTAACACTTCGTGTAACATTTCAATCACATGATAACAATGATATAAAGCACATAGTGAGAGTGATAAAGTACACTTTCACTTCAAGCAATTAACATTCAAAGCACCAAGTTCAAGTATCAAAGCCATATATTAACATACAAGTGAGTAGTACACTCACCAAGCTCGCAAATGTGGTTTCATGCACTTCCGTCAAAAGAACGTTGTGCACCACCGTCACGCCCTAAAACATGCAAACAAGTACAATGAGACTCGATAACGAGTCATAAACCAAGGCCAAACATGACCCCAATAGGGTTCCATAAGCATATACAAACATTAGAGGAAACCAGAAAATTCGGAAATGCAATTAGCTTTGGCCCTGAAAAAAACAGTTTTTGACCTCATTTTACGGTAATGGCACCAATTTCACTACGATTATCGGATGAAGGTGTACAATACACCGATTCGAAGCTAAAAGACAGGGCTACAACATCACAGAAGGTCACTCAACCCAGTTTTGAGTGAAAATAGGTCAAAAATGCAAGATACTACATCAAAACCGTAAAAACAGATTCACAAAACACATTCTAGCGGAAACATCATAACTCAGGCTCTCCAAGTCCAAATCCAAAAATTCCAAAACCATATGAAAGCTAAGAAACAGGGCTACATTTCATCAGAAGGCCTCAACAACCAATTCGGAAGCAATTCCAGCCAAAACAACCAATTACTGGCGCAATGCTTACATTCGAGTAAAACCAGAACAGCAATAGTAATTTTGACTTTTCTCATTCTACATTACTCCGATTGACCTGAAATTTTGTAGGCACCTCTAAAATGTCATTCCCTACAACTTTCATGTTTTAAGCCAAGGCAATTCGGCCTCTAACTAGGAGCTAAAAATTAAGGCAGAATGCTCCTACTAGAACCCTAATTTTCTGAAATTTCTTCCAAACCAGAAATTGGTTGCAATTAATCACTTTTTCCACCTCCTAAAGTCATTATATACCATTTCTAATCATCATAGATAGCCACACAATCATGCTTATATTAAAACAGAAAAATTCCCAAAAATAATAAAACTTCATCACTTCAACCACAAATCAAGAAATAATCCATAAACTTGCATCTCATACTACCACTAAGCATGATTTAAGCATCAATTAAGGGAGGAGGGTGGTTCTTCACAACTTACCTTAAAAACAAGAGAGAGAGAGAGCAATTGGTCACCTTAACTTTCCAAATAACTTCACACAACAACTCACAAACACTAATTGAAGAGGTTTTATGGAGAAATTGCAAGTTTCAATGGTTGGTTTTGATGATTTGGAGCAAGCTTGAAGAGTTTTCTTCCTTGTGCTTAGAGTAAGAGAGAGAGAAAAAGAGAAAGAGAGGGCCGGCCACTTATGGAGGATTTTTGATGATTTTTGGTCATTTTTGGTTGGAAAAAATGCACTTTTCATCCTCAAAGTTTGAGTTGTTGACCAATTTCATCCTCAAAGTTTCACCCAAAGCACATTTCATCCTCAAAGTTCCGTAATTTTGGCTAATTAAGGACAATTGACTGGAATTAGCAAATTTATCGTTAGAACCAATGGTTTTACCCAACAAAAAATGCGTAAAATAGAATGGAGCCATTTTTAACGGAACAATAATTTGCAACGGACGAAAAGCTCCATTCTTCTCCTTCTTCCCTCTGCCTTTCTGCAACCCCAAAATTCTTTTGCCAATCTCTGGATCTTTAAACCTTTCATCCTTAAAGCATATGCTAGTGGTTTTAAAGTCTCATTTTTGCCTAATAAGGAGCAGAAGTTCTGAAGTCTCCAGTGGTTCATCAACTCCATTCTGCAACTGTGGATTGAGAACAAAAATGAGCACCTGTGGCGCGGTGAGAATCCGGGAAGAAGATTCCTTGTAAAGAGCAATTGGAGACTTCATTTTTGTTCTCAACCCACAATTGCAGAATTGAGTTGATGAACCACTGGAAATTTCAGAACTTTTGCTCCTTATTAGGCAAAAATGAGACTTTAGAACCACTGGCAGATGCTCTGAGGATGAAAGGTTTAAAGATCCAGAGATTGGCAAAAAAATTTTGGGGTTGCAAAAAGGCAGAGAGAAGAAGGAGAAGAATGGAGCTTTTCGTCCGTTGCAAATTATTATTCCGTTAAAAAATGGCTCCATTCGATTTTACCCATTTTTTGTTGGGTAAAACCGTTAGTTCTAATGATAAATTTGCCAATTCCCGTCAATTGTCCTTAATTAGCCAAAATTACGGAACTTTGAGGATGAAATGTGCTTTGGGTGAAACTTTGAGGATGAAATTGGTCAACAACCCAAACTTTGAGGATGAAAAATGCATTTTTCCCATTTTTGGTTTATTTAAGTCAAATGGTAAGACCATGAATAATGGTCTTAAAGGTAAACCACTCAAATGGTGACACTTGTCACCTTTTATTAAATACTTACCTAACTTGTCCTCTTATACCAATCCACTTTAGCCTCCTCTAATTATCTCTTAACACCCGGTAAATTAATTCCAGTATCCAAAACTTAACCTAGTTGGCCGAATTTTTCCAAACTTTTCGCACTAGTGGGTCCCACGTCCGGTATACGCTCTTAATTCTCAAAACCTATTCGATACTAGAAAAATCATCTAAAAATAATATCTGCTCCTTAAAATTATTTAGAAATTTTCCTAAGCACGAAAATGCAGAAAACAAGCCATGAAAGATTCCAAAACCTAGAAAATGGAAAAATTACGGGTTCTCACAGGATGAGTAATTGAGGAAAGGAAAATTCTGATGTGCGCAGAAAGTGGGTTTGCCGAGACTTTAAGGGGATAATGCTGAGATTAATTCGTTTATCTCTTGACAATCTGAGCATGCAATTGTAATTAACTAAGTAAAAAAAAATAATAAGATGATTAAGACATGCATGTATTGTTTGTGCGTTCGGATGATGAGATTGATAGCTTAAGAAATCTGATTCGGAAGGAAATAGAAATTGCCGAGAGTTGATTAGGAAATGCAGACTTAATCTTGCTTAATTAAAGTAATCTGAGCTTGTAACTTCGATTAACCAACTAAACACTAGGTGATTAAGTCTTGCATGAGGATAGTTAGCTAGGTTAGGCAAGAAAAATAAAAATAAAATGAAACCAGCTTACATGCATATTCATCCGAGGCTAGCTGGACAAATTTCTGGATTTTTGGGATGTTTGTAGTTGTTATTCGAATCTGATTTTGAACTAGAAATGTTAATTAGCTAGCTAAGTGTTTGCATGTCGAACTTGAGTACTTAAAACACTGATTTAGCCAAGGAAAAGTTGGATTGATGATCAATTAAGCTGCTGGAAAATTTGCTAGTAGCCGAGAGACTGGAGTTGGAAATTTTAACTTGTTTCTGGAATTTTTCCTTGGAAGAAAATGGTTTAGAAATGCATGAAAAATGTGTATTTAAGCCGTGTAAGTGGTTTAGCTATGAAACATTTGATATGTTGGAAGATTGGACCAAAAATGTTGAAGTGTAGATGCCGGAAAATTTCCAGTTTGGCTATTTGAGTAATTTTTACAAACATTAAAGTTTTGATGAAATTAACTGCTGGAATTACTTGTTATTATTTATACTTGGTTGACAAAACCCTTGCGGTTTAGTCGATGGAACTGCTTGGAAGCCTTGCATTTATTTTGTTCAATTGTGATCTGATATGAGCCTGTTGGATACCAAGAGCTAATGATTGACGAAGCCTTGGTCATTTGTTTAAATTTTGATCAGAAATGAATCTGTTGAAACCTAGGGCTAATGATTGACGAAGCCCTAGTGAGATTTCTATTTGAAATGTGAGTTTGCTATATTGACAAATCTGAAATATTATGTGCTTGTGAATCGGAATCGTAAGAAATCCGTGTTGGTCCTGTGAACTTGAGAAAGTTTTAAGCAAGCTATTTAAATATATCTTCGCCCTAGTATCGAACGATAAAACTTGGTATTGTACGTTAACGTTAGAAAGTCTTGTGTAGAAATTTTCTAAACTTTGCCGACTCGATATTTCTTCCTTTAGCTTAAACTAACCTTATTACTTCTAGAAAACGACTTCACTAGTTTCTAAAACCCTAAGTCTTGTTTTACCTCCTTTTCTTTCCTTAAAATTTGTCCCTGGCTAGATGTCTAGAGGAAAATTGACAAAATACGAGATTTTAATAATTTTAACTAAAAAGCGTAGAAAACCTGTTCGGCAAGAAAACTTACTTTAAATAAAAAAAAAAGTACTAGTGGCACTTTGAGAAAGAAAAGTATTATAAAGAAAGCCATATGAAACAATTTACTACTTTTACTAAGTTTAATCCTAAGTGGATTGTCGAATTATTTCGAGGAAATAAACTAGTAATATACCAGATAACCTTTTATATTTATATACCTAGAATTTGAATAGAAAACTTATAGTTCTTAAAACTTGGTTTTCTATGATTTAGCGAGGACGCGGATTTCGATTCCCAACTTGACATCTGAGCTTCACTCTTGGTGAGTGTCCCTGCTTGTTTTATGACTATTTGGTTACAGTGCTTTCTTGACTCGATATATGATAATTGCAAAGTGGTTTTTGATCCATCGAAGTGAGCAGTGTGTACTTTATCACACTAGCCGTTCGAGTGGTGACTTGTGTGAAATGTTTTCGTGAATATCTCAAGTGTTGTGACGTCGTTGGGTAAATCCCTCACTAGTTTGTGACGTCGTTGGGTAAATCCCTCGACTAGTCTGTGACGTCGTTGGGTGAATCCCTCGACTAGTTTATAAAAGGGTGTACTCGAATATTACCACTATCATTTTTTTTTGGTGTGCGGGCCTGGGACAGGGGTATGAATGGAGATAGGAACTGGTGTGAAGTGGCGTTCTACATGGACCGTAGGTAGTGAAAGTTGACGGAGGGTCAACTACCGAATATTTTGATCAAGTTCGTGGAGAATGGCTCCTGAGAGCCCCTGTATCCTACCTTGTGCTGTTATACGCTTTCCTAATCGTTTACTTTAGTTGAAATCAATATTTGCTACTTGCCTTATGTAATTGCATGTTTTGGGGCACCACTGAGCTTTAGCTCACCCCACGTTAGTTTGTTTTCCTTGACAGGTTCTGGCATGTGAGAAAGGCCTGAAATCTACTTTACTTGTTATTAATGTATTTCGGATTAAACAATGTAGTTTTGTTTCGGGTTGCCACTTGAAGCTGGAAAAGTGTAAACCCTAGATTGGTTATGTGGCTTGTGTAAATTTGTTACTTAGCTTGTAAGAATGTATTTGGCTTGTATGAATTTGTTAAATGGGATTGTTTGACTTTATTCCGTGGTTTGTAACGCGTAAGGTATTTAAGAATCGACGAGTCGCTATCTAAAAGTGCTGTTATCTCTGAAGTTAATGTGGTCTTAGTTATTGGTCTATTTTGGAGGATCAATACTGTAATAATTTAGGCTATACTTCGGAAGGATTTGGGCTAGATTTCTTGCGTGAGTCCTGGCGAGAGCTAGAGAGACGACCCGCCAACCCTCTGGTTCGCCTTAGGGGGAAGTGGGGTCGCCACAGTGGTTGCCACTTTGGTTGTTTTATTCAGTATTTCTTGGATTGAAGTGGTGATATGTGAATTTTCAGTTTTATAGTGAATTTTCTGCCCCTATATGAAGTTTAAAGGCTAGCCATGATTTACTAGTTTTGATATGTGGAATATCTAGTGTTTTAGTGTTCATTTACTTTGCCTAAAAGAATTTCCAGCTTTTGTGCCTCAATCTCAGTTTAGGGTTTCTATTATGAGGTGCTAAGTGATGATGTTTAAAGGGGGTTTAATAGTTTATAATGTGTATGTGTGATTGTGGTTGATGGCTATGAGAATTGGTGTTTGATTGTAGGGTGGAAAGTGAAGAAATCAAGGGGAAATTCTGTCCGTTTATTTTCTTGTAATTTGAGTGAGTAAAAGTGACATTTGGGAAGGTGATTTTGTGATGTGTTGGACTTTGGAACTCTTAGGTCCACTCTGTGACAGCCCCACCTTCCCCTAAGGCGTACCAAAGGGGTTAGCGGATTGCCTGCCCAACTCTCGCCAGGAATACTAGCGCGATTATGTACAGTATAAAACGTTTCGGAAGGTATTAGCGCGCTCAAACGGAACAAAACCATGGAATGAAAACGGAATATCGGAGCCGCACATGAACAGTGCCAATCACATATATACATGTAAGGTTCCCAACTTACAACCCAAAAGATAGTGTTAAAACAAAATACATTTAGGTTTTTCCACCCATCAAGGAGCTATACAAAAGTATATTAAACGAGCTCAACTCGACCTCAAAATCACAGTTCCAAAATCCCTGTAAGGAAAACAAAGGTAACAGAAAGGGGTGAGCTTGCGCTCAATGAGGTACCAGACATATAGCAGTAAAATCATGGCATTTCACATTTAACAAATCAGGTACACATGCCAGATGTAAAGTAAAGTAGTTAGAACCAATGATTCAAATAGGAAGGATACAGGTGGCTCTCAGGAGCCAAATTCCCATGTGCTTCACCGAAGCTTGATCGAAATAATAGTTGACACTCCGTCAACGCTAAAGGAGTAACCAATACCGTAGACTCCACTTTCTCCGATTCCTTCCACCTTACATACCCCTACCGGGCCCGAACTCCAATCAGTTCAGAAATGGTAATACTCGAGTATACCGGAATCAAGGGTCTCAATACCCAAAGATCCCAAAACAGACTACCGTGGTTCGTTATCTAATCGACCAGACCCTTGCCGGCCCGACTCGAGTAACTAGCCACAGGTGTTGAGCTCAGAGGTCACAGAAAGGTCGTTGGATACAAGCTTCCAAATGACGTCAGAACAGATACAAATACAGATACAGATAACAGATAACAGATTCAGATTCACACCAAAAATTGGCATATGAACAGACAAGAGAACGAGTGTGATAAAGTACACCCTCGTCTCCAACAAAATAAATAGTTAATTCAGTCGTTCATATCACAGATTGCATGTACAGAAATCGAGTTAAACAACAAGTGATGGGAGTGGTACACTCACCGGTTCCAGTACAGATATTTCAAAAGTTTTCACTTCAGATTGGCTTTAATCGCCAAGAAACCCTAAAATAAGCAAAGTAAACCAATTGAAGGTTTCACATCCAAAATCGAGTAAGCGGAATGCACAAGTGAAGCTCGACTACACGTCGTAAGCCTTTCCATGGTAAGTACTGGTACAAAGAATAAAATATGACTTTCAAAAGGCCACTCAAACCTAAAGAGACTAAGCGGCCTAGAAAATTGGACAGCATTTCCCCTAAATTTGCTTACTTTTCCAGCCGTCATGGCTTCATTAGTTTCCTCAACCAGTCCCAAAGTCATACAAAATATAAATTCATCACAACAGCCATTCAATAGGCTCAAAGTCATTCAAGTACAAAATTTAGCTAGGAAAATGACCGGAAATGGAAGTCAAGCCCTAAAAGATTCAAATAAGCACAATAAGACTCGATTATGGGTCATAAACCAATTCCAAATACCACCAAAATAGGGCTCTATAAGAATGTATAAGCACTAGAGTAAACCAGGAAGATCCGGAAATGGAATTAAGCTCTACCCCAAAAAAACAGTTTTTGATATCATTTTGCGGTTTTGGTACCATTGGCACTACGATTATCGGATGGAGGTGAAAGATACACCATTTTGAAGTAAGAGATAGGGCTACAATGTTGAAGAAGACTACTCTGCTCAGTTTCGAGTGTAAATAGGTCAAAAATGCAAGATACTAAAACAGAATCGCAAAAATAGGTTCACGAACCGCATTCTGGTTCAAACATCATAAGTCAGGCTACCTAAGTCCAAATCAAGTGATTCCAAAGCCATCCGAAATCTAAGATACAAGGCTACAATTCATCAGAAGGCACCAACAACCAAATCAGAAGCATTCCCAACCAAATTACCCAATTACAGACGCAATTATCAAATTCGGGTAGAACCAGGGCAGCAGGGGTATTTCAGTCTTTTCTCACACTACGTTGCTCCGATTGACCTGAAATTTTGCAGAAATCTCTAAAATATCATTCCCTACAACTTTCATGTTTTAACCCAAGGCCAATTCGGCCTCTAGCTATGAGCTACAGTGCCAGGCAGAATGTAAGAACATGAAACCCTAACTTTCCAAATTTCTTCCAAAACAGAAATTTCCTGCAATTAACCACTTTTTCCACCTTCTAGCTTCCTTAAATATCATTTCCAATCATCATACATGACCCCATAATAATAATCATATGAAAACAGAAAAATCACCACTAATTATAAAACTTCACCAATTCAACCAAAATCAAGATATAATCCATAAAATTACATCTTAAACTACCACAAATCATGAATTAAACATCATTAGATGGAAGAGAGGGGTCCTTCACTACTTACCTTAGTAATACAAGAGAGAGAGCAACTAATCACCTTAGCCTTCCAAACAACTTCACAACCAACCTTAATATCACCAAACTAAGAGGTTTTATGGGGAAATTTAAAGATTAAACGGTTGAATTGAAAGATTGGGCAAGATTGGAGACTAGAAAATTGAGAGCTTTTCTTTCCTTTTTGCTTGATAAAAGTCGGCCAAGAAGCTTGCAAAATTGAAGTAATTTTGGTCAATTTTTAGTTTAAATGGTAAAGTCATGAATAGTGGTCCAAAAGGTCAAAAGGTAAGAATGAATCTTCAAGTGACACTTGTCACTTCATTTAATACATCTCTATCCTTTTGTCTCTCCAACTCTTATCCATCTAGGTAACTTCTAATTATCTCTTAACACCTGATAAATTAAACCCGGTATACACAACTTAACCTAACTGGCCGAATTTTACCGAACTTTCCGCACTAACGGGTCCCACGTCCGGTAAACGCTCTTAATTTCTCAAAACTAACCGATACTAGAAAAATCATTTAAAACCTATATTTACTCATAAAATTTATTTTCACAATTTTTTCGAATAAATAAAATGTGGAAAAGCATGCAATTAAAAGAAAATAAAACCTAGAAGTTAAAAAAATTACGGGTCCTCACACACTCTAAGGGTGTTATAAGAGCTAAAGTTTTCTTGACCTTATACATTTTCGCATGGTGAATGGGATAACCGTTTTAACCGTTTTAAAACATGAGGAATAGCTACAAATATCCAGTTTTGAACTTCAAATGTTTACTTATTTTTTTCTCAAACTTTCTGAGTTTAGTTTTGTGTTTGATTTGGAAAACTCTTAGTTACTCATGTCTTTGAGTCTAAAGGTACTCTTTTCATCCCAACAACCATGTATATAAATTGTACTTCGGATTTCCTTCGATTCACCTAACTTTTGCTAGATGAACTATAATATATGCTCTTGATTAATTTTAGGATTCATCGGTGATTGAGGGTATTACCCGGAGGGTTACTTTGGATGTTATTTTACGTAAATAGGTGAGTGTTCTTTGTTTGTTATGTTTCCATTAACTATATGATTTGTTGTGGATATTGGATTAAATGATAAATGTTTGTTAAAAATGAATTTTGCTAGGCGAGTGTGTACTTTATCACACTCGACCTAAATGAAATGTGAAATTTTCAATGTTTAAGTGATTAAATGTTAGTTGTGCATGAATGTAAACCTTTTGGCTGAACTGAACCCTTGCCCTTCGTTGCCGGTCGACTCGAGTCAGAAGCGCACCCGGTCGGGCGATTTGGTGATCCTGGGTGAAAGTTTGGTATACTCGAGTATTACCACGTCGTCGGGTGGAGTCTGGCCAATGCCCAGAAGGGGAAGAAATGAAATGAATGAACGAAAGGAGGTTTTCAATTACAAATGAAATTTTAAATATTGGAGGAATAAGGAAATGAAAGGAGAAGGAAAGAACGAAAGGCTCCACGTGAGCATGTATCATTTTAATGAATGTGTTATTAGTGCTTCTATCTTGTAAATGTTTCTTGGATTATTTGTTATCTATGATTCATGCCTTGGACTTAAATTTTTTATTATGTGTCCGGAACCTCACAGAGTTTTTAGCTCATTCCATTAGTTTTGTTTTCTTTAACAGGGGATGCGAGCAAGGACGAGAGATCTGTATAGACTAGCCTAGTCTAGTTCTTTTGAATTTTTGTAATAGTTCTCGCCCTAACGCTTCGCAAGAGTTGGATGTATGAAGAATTGAGAACCTTTGTATATTTGAGTTGTATTCCTTTTGAGATAGAAATGTATTACACTTGTTCTGGTGGTCTTATTTTCATTTTTACTTGAGGTGTATGAGTGAGTCTCGGCGAGAGTTAGGCAGGCGGTCCGCTGAACCCTTTGGTTCCCGTTAGGGGAAGGTAGGGCCGTCATAGGTGGTATCAGAGCCTGCTTCGCGTGGTCTCTGCGCGGAGTGAGCTTGGGCCAAGTGGTGAATAAGTATGAAGGACTAAGTGCTCTTTTGAGCATAAGTTATGAATCGTGAATTGTTATAGGTTTTAAATCGTTATCATGGTATTTGAGGACAATAGATAGGTACGTCAGGTAGGAATCTTGATTGTAGGTAATTTACCCTTGGGACTGGCCAACTCGAGATGTGAATTATCTTATTTCGGATTCTTGTACCCGAGTGCTCCACAGTTGAGGGTGATACTAAGTATTTGAGATTTTCATTTTTTGGAACATGAACGGGCTAGTATTTGGCTAGAATGAGTGCAAGAGGTCAACGGACGTCTAGTTCGGATAGAAAATGAAGTAAGAGACCGGACGGGGGTGATTTTAGCTGTGTGTGGGACAACAGGTCACATTTTCTTCTTGTTTTGCCCTTTTATTGTATTACATGTCTTTTGCTTGTGGTATGTTACTACCTACATGTATAGTACTTGCTGCACTTTACTTTGTCTAACTTGAAATGTCTCTTTGTGTATATGGTGCGTTATATTGTGTATATGTCTCCTTGTGTATTTGATGTGTTATATCTTATTGTTTTAGTCAATTTATTTCGTTATATTCTAAATCATCTTTTGGAAAAAAAAAGAGAGAGAGAGAGAGAGAAAAGGGTATGGAGGGGAGACGTAGTCGGAACGTGGTCGTGGCCGTGGGACTAAGCGAGCTCAAGAACCGAGAGAAGAAAGAGAAACAGTGGCCGAGCAAGAACATGGACCGAGGGTTGAGGCCGGAGATCAAATGGCGACGGCGATACAACAAATGACAAATATCCTAGCACGACTGGTAGATCAACAAGGCCAAATGCTAGTGAATCAACCCCGGAATCCTGAGATAGGAGAGGATAGGGCTCTTGAGAGGTTTCAAAAGTTTCTACCTCCGAAATTTCATGGAGGGCCTGATCCGGATATAGCTGAACAGTGGTTGGAGGCAATGATTAACATCTTCGTGGTTTTGAACTACACAGAGCAAAGACAAGTGAACTTTGTTCTATTTCAATTCGAAGGATCTGCCCGAGCATGGTGGAATGTTATTAAAGCAAAATGGAAAAGAGTACAGACTGCATGGACATGGATGAACTTTGTAAGAGAATTTAACGAAAAGTACCTCCCACCCTTGGTCCAAGAAAGGAGAGAGGATGAATTTATTAAATTGCGTCAGGGACCCCTGAGTGTGGCCGAATATGAGACTAAATTTACTAAACTATCCAAGTTTGCTTCTGAATTGTTGGCCACGGAGCGAAGAAGAGTGAGACGGTTCATACAAGGATTGGATCTGGAATTCCAGGAAGCTTTAGCGGCGGTTCAGATTAATACCTTTACGGAAGCCCTTGAGAAAGCCCAAAGGATTGAGGATGCAAAGGCACAGGTAAAAGCCTTCCAAACACGGAAAAGGGGTGCATCTGGTAGTGTATCTGAGGAATCTAGCGAAAAGATAGCGCCTTCTAAAGTACAAAAAGTGAACCTTTCACCCCACCCACCATAGACATTAGGAGCACTAGATGAAAGATCTACCAAAGGAAGTCAGATAGGTCATGGGAAAATTTCTCAAGAAAGCCAAAAAATGGCTTCTCACCTGGCCTGCGGATATTGTGGAAAGGCAAATCATACGGAGAATGAGTGTTGGAGGAAATGGCGAAAATGTTTGATTTGTGGGAGTAGCGATCACCAAATTAGTAGTTGCCCGATGAAGCAGCTCAGGGGGAATAGTGCTCAACCACTGGATGAAACCAAACCGAAACAAGTGAATGAAAGAGGAAATCGAACAAAAGTACCGGCAAAGGTATATGTTTTAGACAACCAACAAGCTCCTGAGTCATCTGAAGATAAAAATTTCGAGGACGAAATTTCTTAAGGGGGAGAGAGTGTGAGAATCTGAAATTTTCACATTTTCTCGGTATTATTTTATTTGTCACTTCCCTTTTTCTATATAGATTTTCTATCCAGTTTTATAAGGAGGGGTTTCATTCGATATATATGAGTGTGTGTTGTGTATATCAAGTGTAATTGTGCGTAGTTGTAAGTCTTTATGTTGGAAGGACAGACGAGCGTGGCATTTGAACTAGGGGGAAAAAGAAAATTTTTGGTGGAAAAAGTTAGTACCAAATCCGGCCAGTTGTTGGCCGGATTGTTGGTGGGTTTTGAAAAAAAAAAAATGGATTTCGCCACTGCCCTAATTCCGGCTGGAAATCCGGCCAGCTTATGGCCGGATTGTGACGTGTCACCTCCGGCAGCCAACTTTGACCGGTTGATTTTCCTTCATTCTTATCATGTTTCTTGGCTGAGATGTCTTCATTTTTCTCTTTGGCTTGGCCGGCTGTTTTAGAGAGGAAAAACAAGAGAAAGTTCTTCATTTTCTAGCTTCAATCTTTGCTCAAATCTTGGATTTTAACCGGTGAAATCACAAACTACTCCGTACAAGTGTCACTAAGGAGGAATAAAGGCTGTGGTGGAGTGATTTTGGAGAAGGAAAGACAAAGCTACTATTTTCTTTGAGGTTCTAAGGTATTTTGCTAAGAACATTTCTCTTTGCTTCTAATAGTTAGAAATTAGTGGCTTGTGGTTGCCACTTTAGTTGTTTTATTCAATATTTCCTGGATTGAAGTGGTGATATGTGAATTTTCAGTTTTATAGTGAATTTTCTGCCCCTATATGAAGTTTAAAGGCTAGCCATGATTTACTAGTTTTGATATGTGGAATATCTAGTGTTTTAGTGTTCGTTTACTTTGCCTAAAATAATTTCCAGCTTTTGTGCCTCAATCTCAGTTTATGGTTTCTATTATGAGGTACTAAGTGATGATATTTTAAGGGGGTTTAATAATTTATAATGTGTATGTGTGATTGTGGTTGATGACTATAAGAATTGGTGTGACAGCCCCACCTCTCCCTAAGGCGAACCAAAGGGTTCGGCGGACCGCTTGCCCAGCTCTCGCCGGGAATACGGATCTGGAACGAGCGTAACCCTACCAACCGCTCAAAAGAATTTCGAGAAGATAACATTCACTGTCCGAAACCCAACCAAGCACAACAACTTTAGATAACCCTAGAAAAGAACATTTCCAAACCCAATCAACTTAGGAACATGGTTAAACACTTTTATATACACATGGTTGCAAATTTACAATTCAAAAGGGAATTGTTTGGTTAAAATACATTTAAGGTTTTCCAATCATCGAGGAGCTATACAAAAGAATACTAAACTAGCTCAACTCATGCTTCAAAACATCATAGTCTTCAAAAGGTGATTTCCTGTAAGGAAAACAAGGATAACGGAACGGGGTGAGCTAGAAGCTCAATGAGGTACCAACAGTATAAACAGTAGAATCAGTAGAATTCATGTGAAAGCACTTTGGAGGCACATATTCACATCAAATACGAGAAATGAATGAATGTCACAATGTAAAGGATACAGGTGGCTCTCAGGAGCCAAATCCCCGTTGCTATACTTGATCCAGTCTTGTTGACCCTCCGTCAACGTTCAAATAAAGGAACCAGTCCTGTAGATCACCACTTTAACGCCAAAATCCCGTACACCAAACATACCCCTTACCGGGCCCGAATGCCAAACAGGAACAGGAATGGTAATACTCGAGTATACCGG
Organism: Coffea eugenioides; assembly: GCF_003713205.1. Lineage (NCBI taxonomy): Eukaryota > Viridiplantae > Streptophyta > Magnoliopsida > Gentianales > Rubiaceae > Coffea > Coffea eugenioides. The sequence goes on from NW_020864570.1 coordinate 124,548, forward strand.
AATCAAGAGTCTCGATACCCAAAGATTCCCCCAGGAACAGGCACCCATGGATTGTCAATTATCTCGACCAAGCCCTCGCTGGCTCGATTTAATTAACTCCACATGAGGTTGAGCTCAGGTTTAACAGGAAGGTCGTTGGATACTCTTCCAAACGACATCATAACAAGTGCAAGTAACAAGTTCAAGTACATAACAAGTACAAGTAATAGATTCCAGTTTGTTCAGTACAGGCAAGAGAACGAGTGTGATAAAGTACACCCTCGTCTCATACAAGATAAACAGTCAGGAAAGACATTCAACTAGCAATTTGCAAGTACAGGAAACCAGTTTAGCAATTATTAAGGGGAGTGGTACACTCACCAGTTCAAATAAGGATAACTTCAAAAGTTTCCTTCCCAAGTGTGGCTTTAATCGTCGGCACCTCCTAGAACAATCAAGGCAAACACTTAAGACTCTACTCCAAGACATAGTATGAAATTCGCAAGTGAGACTCGGTTACGAGCCATATGCCTAGTCAAAAGAACCATTAATGCAAAACAAAGAGGTGACCTCGGAGTGAAAAGGTAACAATTAGTGTGAAAAGCATGAACAACCTCAAAACCCTACCTACAATGACTGACCAATTCCAAATTTGAAGTAGATAATGAAAGCAAGATCAATACTAGGAAAACAGGATTTTCCAGTTTCGCGCAACCCTATATGAAAAATCATATCTCAAGTTTTGTAAGTCCAAAATTAGTAAAAGTTATACCGTTGAAAAATACATTCAAAGGACTATAACTTTCCAGAAAACATCCTCATAAGATTCAGAACGCAAGTCAGTCAAATTCAAGCTTCAAATTGCTGTTTTATCCAGTGAAAGACAGAACAGGTACAATATTTCAGTCAACTTTGAAAAATCACCATAAATGGTACAGAAATAAACAGGGTCTGAAATTTACAAGGTTTATAGCCCTATGAATCTAGTTTAAAACGCAATAAATGGAACTCAATTCCGACATTCCTACATCAAGATATAGTAAATTTCCCGAGACTGTGCAGAAGCTCCGCGAAAATTTTGACAGCATTTCCCTTGTCTTTCTTTACTTTCCAACCAAACCTCAACACCCATAAATCACAAGCTATCAAACACCTTTAATTAGCGCCAC
>NW_020864571.1:0-22734 GCF_003713205.1 Coffea eugenioides
GATCTATGAGTATTTTCGTCTATAAGAGAGGCATCATATGGACCTTCACTAATAATAAACCATAATTCAATATCAATAGATTGCAAAAAGATAATCATTTTTTCTTTCCAACTCACATAATTTGAACCATTAAACATAGATGGTCTAACGACAGAATGTCCTTCAAAAAATATGCCATTATTGGTTGTCATATTTACTCTTAAGTCGATTGAGCTTAATCTCAAGGAGACCAAGCTCTGATACCAATTGTAAGGATCGAAGACAACCAAGTGGAAGAGATAAACAATGTAAAGATCACAAACGTAACAATAAGTAAATAAAAAGAAAAGAATTACAAACCAATTAATTACCCAACTCCTCTTGAGCTTGTAGATTAATTCAAATAAGTTTCTTCAAGTTGATGAATTACAATGACTCTTGTGTACAAAGGAAGCTTCACCTCCTCCTTGCCCCGAACTCCACTCGGTCAAGCCAGGAGGTTTTACTATCCCTCAAGACAACCCTCGCAGAGCTACACTCATGAAGTATTCGCTCACAAATGAAAAGCTTACAATAAACCACACACCACTAAGACTACAAATATTCCTTGAAGAGTATTTTCTCACTAAAATCACTCTAGATCTTTTGTATTTTCAGTGTGCAAAAGTTGTTTGAAATATCCGACCGTGTTCTAATTACAGGAGACCAAGAAAGTGCTTCATTCATGCTCCCAACAGATAGAAAGTAACTGAACAGTCAACTAGTCGTTGGGATTGTCGGACGTCCTGTACTCCTGTTTTTTACGTCCGACAGCAGGCAGTGAGTTTTAGAAATTTTCTTCAATTCTATCGGACGTCCGGTGCAAGCTTTTTGTGCGTCCGACAGCAAACAAAGAAATTTGAGAAATCATCTGTTTCTATCGGACGATCCGTGGAGACATATTCAGCAGACCGATCGAGGTCAAAGTGATGCATTAGAGACTTGGCTTATTTTCTCGGACGTACCGAGTGTGAGTTGCTCATGCGTCCGAAGTTAATCAATGGGTTTGTCGCTCGTACCGATAATGGTCCTTTGTTCGTCGACAGGCTATTAGCAACCCTTTTCTTCTTCAATTGCACTTGTTCATGGAATCAGATAACTTTTCATAACTGAAATGTATTATCTTTGAAGAGATCATTAGTATCATCCATTGTTTTGTAAACATCAAAAGATAGGGATCAATATCAACATTCTCCCCCATTTTGATGATGACAAAACAGTGGATGGAAAGAAACAAAAATAAGTATAAGCTCCCCCTCAAACATCGCATCCAAAACTATTAAGAGCCAAATTCATAATCTCAGAATAACTCCCCCTCACACATAGCATCCATTTCTCCCCCTTTTTGTCATCATAAGATGAGAGTAAAAAATCACATACCGTAATCCGGCAACAATAAAAGCGAATCCAATATTCAAAACAAAAACAGAGAAATGATACCAGAATTCAGCAATCACCAACATACCAACATATCGCAGAGAGTTTAACAAAACAAATCATCATTAGATCAGAATAGTTCTTTTCTCTCCCTTTTTGACATCATACAAATTCAGTAAAAAATATCAAGAAAACTCAGTTCAAACCATCAGAAATACAAAAAGAGATTTACAAAAAAAATATTGTGAACAAGAATCTCATCAATCTTGCCAATATCTCCTACTTGTTAGAGTTATCATGTCTAACTATCCACATGCATTTCATGCCTCTACTCATGTTTTTTCTCACATAACAGTCACTTTTCATGTGACATTTTTTACAGCAAAATTACACATAACCAACGAGTTATTTCCTTGAACCGGTTTAATAAATCTTACTTGTCCTTCTTTATATACAATAGCAACTTCTTGGAGTTAGAATTCAACCTAACTTTTGGAAACAGACTTGTTCTTTGTTTAAAACAACTCATTTAGGACATCTACTTCTTTTCAAATTACCTGTTCTTTTTTTGGAACAATTCACAAGATTTGTTTTTCTATCAAGCTCAAAGTGTTAAAGCAGTCTCACTCTTTTTTAAGAAATCACTTTTCAGTTTTCAGTGTTTTGTTTTTCTGTGAAAAGACGTGCATTGTCCTGAAAGAAGCAACATTTATATTTTATTCCTGTTTCTAGATTAAATTCCTTTCAAATTATCATGCAATTTTATAATGAAAGATTCCAATCATCAATCACTATCAAATTGAGAGTTAGAAGATTATACCTCATCATCTCCAATGCCATGAAAGTCAAATTGAGCAGATTCTTTCTTTCCTCTTCAATTTTCACCTGTCGGAGTGGCATTCATTCCATGTGAACGGAGTTGTTGAATCTTGTTTGCTTACACTTTCTCTTCTTTCACTGGAGCAACTCACACATGTAGTAGTCCAGGTTGGCCGCACTCGATTATTACAGTTTACTTTTATGAACTCTTGCTTCCCTTTGTTCTTTTGTAATTACTGAACTGATTTTAGGAATGAGTATACTGTTTCCTCCTTTTCTGACTTCGTTTGGTTGAGAATTCTCTTGAACTATTTGTGAGGGCTAAATCACTATCATCAGCTCCGCATCTTCTTCATTCTACGGGAGGCAGAATCATCTTCATCTTGAGATTGCTTTTAGAGCAATGCTCCTCTCTTACTTTCGCATCCTCTTCTCTTGCATTTGACTTAAGCTTCAGTATAAGAGGTTAGAAGAATTAATAAGAATTTCAATAGTAGGAATTTAGATCTCAAGCTTCTCAACATGGCAGTCAACTCTTACTCTCCAATCCTTGATAAAGCATCAGAATTTTTTCTGTTTTTCTCGCCGCAGATTATTCCTTTCTCCAGTACTCTAAATCCTTAATAAGTCATTGAATCTACAATACATCTTATACAATATTGTCAATGATTCCATCTTGAACGATTCATACTTGGTAACCATAATAGACTTATTTTGTTCTCTCACATTCTCACTTCCTTCATGGATTTCTCTAAGTTTGTCCCAAATTTCTTTAGCGGACTTACAACCCTTGATTCTAAAGCACAATATGACGCATTCATGGTTTTGCATTTAAGGTGAGATGAGCTCTATCCATAGCAGTCAGTTCACTTATTATTTTTGGTCTAGATCTATGAGTATTTTCGTCTATAAGAGAGGCATCATATGGACCTTCACTAATAATAAACCATAATTCAATATCAATAGATTGCAAAATGCAAAAAGATAATCATTTTTTCTTTCCAACTCACATAATTTGACCCATTAAACATAGATGGTCTAATGACAGAATGTCCTTCAAAAAATATGCCATTATTGGTTGTCATATTTACTCTTAAGTCGATTGAGCTTAATCTCAAGGAGACCAAGCTCTGATACCAATTGTAAGGATCGAAGACAACCAAGTGGAAGAGATAAACAATGTAAAGATCACAAACGTAACAATAAGTAAATAAAAAGAAAAGAATTACAAACCAATTAATTACCCAACTCCTCTTGAGCTTGTAGATTAATTCAAACAAGTTTCTTCTAGTTGATGAATTACAATGACTCTTGTGTACAAAGGAAGCTTCACCTCCTCCTTGCCCCGAACTCCACTCGGTCAAGCCAGGAGGTTTTACTATCTCTCAAGACAACCCTCGCAGAGCTACACTCATGAAGTATTCGCTCACAAATGAAAAGCTTACAATAAACCACACACCACTAAGACTACAAATATTCCTTGAAGAGTATTTTCTCACTAAAATCACTCTAGATCTTTTGTATTTTCAGTGTGCAAAAGTTGTTTGAAATATCCGACCGTGTTCTAATTACAGGAGACCAAGAAAGTGCTTCATTCATGCTCCCAACAGATAGAAAGTAACTGAACAGTCAACTAGTCGTTGGGATTGTCGGACGTCCTGTACTCCTGTTTTTTACGTCCGACAGCAGGCAGTGAGTTTTAGAAATTTTCTTCAATTCTATCGGACGTCCGGTGGAAGCTTTTTGTGCGTCCGACAGCAAACAAAGAGATTTGAGAAATCATCTTGTTTCTATCGGACGTCCGGTGGAGACATATTCAGCGTCCGATCGAGGTCAGTGATCATAGAAGACTTGGCTTATTATTTTCGGACGTCCGAGTGTGAGTTGCTCATGCGTCCGAAGTTACTCAATGGTTGTCGCTCGTCCGATATGGTCCTTTTGTTCGTCCGACAGCTATTAGCAACCTTTGTCTTCTTTCAATTGCACTTGTTCATGGAATCAAATAACTTCATAACTGAATGTATATCTTGAAGAGATATTAGTATCATCCATTTGTTTTGTAAACATCAAAAGATAGGGATCAATATCAACATTCTCCCCCTTTTTGATGATGACAAAACAGTGGATGGAAAGAAACAAAAATAAGTATAAGCGTCCCCTCAAACATCGCATCCAAAACTATTAAAAGCCAAATTCATAATCTCAGAATAACTCCCCCTCACACAATCATCCATTTTCTCCCCGCTTTTTGGTCATCATAGAATGAGAGTAAAAAATCACATACCGTATCCGACACAATAAAAGTGATTCCAATATTCAAACAAAAAAACAGAAGAAATGATACCAGAATTCAGCAATCACCAACATACCAACATATCGCAGAGAGTTTAACAAAACAAATCATCATTAGATCAGAATAGTTCTTTTCTCTCCCTTTTGACATCAAACAAATTCAGTAAAAAATATCAAGAAAAACTCAGTTCAAACCATCAGAAATACAAAAAGAGATTTACAAAAAAAATATTGTGAACAAGAATCTCATCAATCTTGCCAATATCTCCTACTTGTTAGAGTTATCATGTCTAACTATCCACATGCATTTCATGTCTCTACTCATGTTTTTTCTCACATAACAGTCACTTTTCATGTGACATTTTTTACAGCAAAAATTACACATAACCAAGATATTTCCTTGAACCGTTTAATAAATCTTACTTGTCTTCTTTATTAATAGCAACATCGATTGGAGTTAGAATCACTATACTTTTTGAAAACAGGACTGTTATCTATGTGTTAAACAACTCATTTAGACCATCCATTCTCTTTTCAAATTAACACTTGTTCCTTTTTTGAACCAATATCACAAAGATGTTTTTCTAGTTCAAGCTCAAAGTGTAAGCAGTCTCATCTTTTTTTAAGAAATCACTTTCAGTGTTTTCAGTTTTTTTGTTTTTGAAAAAGACGTGCCTGTCCTGAAGAAGAAATGCCAACGTTTATGAATTTAATTCCTTGTTTCTAGCATAAGATTCTTTCAAAAAGTTTATCATGCAATTTTATAATGAAAAGATTCAAGATCATACATTCACTATCAAATGAGGTTAGAAGATGTTACTCATCATCTCAATGGCATGAAATCAATTGAGCAATTCTTCTTCTCTGTCAATTTCACCTTCGGAGTTGCATTCATTCCATGTGAACTGGAAGTTGTTGAATCTTGGTCTGCTTTCACACTTTCTCTTCTTCACTGGACACTCACACATGTAGTGTCCAGGTTGGCCGCACTCGAATTATTTATCAGTTTACTTTTTATTGAACTCTTGCTTCCCTTTGTTTCTTGTATTACTGAACTGATTTAGGAATGAGTTACTGTTTCCTCCTTTTCTGAACCTTCGTTTGTTGAGAATTCTCTTGAAACTATTTGTGATGGGAGCTAAATCACTATCATCAGCTTCCGCATCTTCTTCATCTAGGGAGGCAGAATCATCTTCATCTTGAGATGCTTTTAGAGCAATGCTCCTTCTAACTTTCGCATCCTCTTCCTCTTGCATTTGGACTTAAGCTTCAGCTCATAAGAGGTTAGAGAATTAATAAGAGATTCAATAGGTAAGGAATTTAGATCTCAAGCTTCTTCAATGGCAGTCACTTTACTCTCCCAATCCTTTGATAAAGCATTCAGAATTTTTCTGTTTTTCTCGCCGGGAGAGTATTCCTTTTCCAGTACTTCTAAATCCTTAATAAGGTCATTGAATCTACAATACATCTTATCAATATTTTCATGAAGTTCCATCTTGAACGATTCATACTTGGTAACTATAATAGACTTATTTTGTTCTCTCACATTCTCACTTCCTTCATGGATTTCTCTAAGTTTGTCCCAAATTTCTTTAGCGGACTAAAGCACAATATGACGCAGTCATGGTTTTGCATTTAAGGTGAGATGAGCTCTATCCATAGCAGTCAGTTCACATATTATTTTTGGTCTAGATCTATGAGTATTTTCGTCTATAAGAGAGGCATCATATGGACCTTCACTAATAATAAACCATAATTCAATATCAATAGATTGCAAAAAGATAATCATTTTTTCTTTCCAACTCACATAATTTGACCCATTAAACATAGATGGTCTAACGACAGAATGTCCTTCAAAAAATATGCCATTATTGGTTGTCATATTTACTCTTAAGTCGATTGAGCTTAATCTCAAGGAGACCAACCTCTGATACCAATTGTAAGGATCGAAGACAACCAAGTGGAAGAGATAAACAATGTAAAGATCACAAACGTAACAATAAGTAAATAAAAAGAAAAGAATTACAAACCAATTAATTACCCAACTCCTCTTGAGCTTGTAGATTAATTCAAACAAGTTTCTTCAAGTTGATGAATTACAATGACTCTTGTGTACAAAGGAAGCTTCACCTCCTCCTTGCCCCGAACTCCACTCGGTCAAGCCAGGAGGTTTACTATCCCTCAAGACAACCCTCGCAGAGCTACACTCATGAAGTATTCGCTCACAAATGAAAAGCTTACAATAAACCACACACCACTAAGACTACAAATATTCCTTGAAGAGTATTTTCTCACTAAAATCACTCTAGATCTTTTGTATTTTCAGTGTGCAAAAGTTGTTTGAAATATCTGACCGTGTTCTAATTACAGGAGACCAAGAAAGTGCTTCATTCATGCTCCCAACAGATAGAAAGTAACTGAACAGTCAACTAGTCGTTGGGATTGTCGGACGTCCTGTACTCCTGTTTTTTGCGTCCGACAGCAGGCAGTGAGTTTTAGAAATTTTCTTCAATTCTATCGGACGTCCGGTGCAAGCTTTTTGTGCGTCCGACAGCAAACAAAGAGATTTGAGAAATCATATTGTTTCTATCGGACGTCCGGTGGAGACATATTCAGCGTCCGATCGAGGTCAGTGATCATAGAAGACTTGGCTTATTATTTTCGGACGTCCGAGTGTGAGTTGCTCATGCGTCCGAAGTTACTCAATGGTTGTCGCTCGTCCGATATGGTCCTTTTGTTCGTCCGACAGCTATTAGCAACCTTTGTCTTCTTTCAATTGCACTTGTTCATGGAATCAAATAACTTCATAACTGAATGTATATCTTGAAAAGATATTAGTATCATCCATTTGTTTTGTAAACATCAAAAGATAGGGATCAATATCAACATTCTCCCCCATTTTGATGATGACAAAACAGTGGATGGAAAGAAACAAAAATAAGTATAAGCTCCCCCTCAAACATCGCATCCAAAACTATTAAGAGCCAAATTCATAATCTCAGAATAACTCCCCCTCACACATAGCATCCATTTCTCCCCCTTTTTGTCATCATAAGATGAGAGTAAAAAATCACATACCGTAATCCGACAACAATAAAAGCGAATCCAATATTCAAAACAAAAACAGAGAAATGATACCAGAATTCAGCAATCACCAACATACCAACATATCGCAGAGAGTTTAACAAAACAAATCATCATTAGATCAGAATAGTTCTTTTCTCTCCCTTTTTGACATCATACAAATTCAGTAAAAAATATCAAGAAAAACTCAGTTCAAACCATCAGAAATACAAAAAGAGATTTACAAAAAAAATATTGTGAACAAGAATCTCATCAATCTTGCCAATATCTCCTACTTGTTAGAGTTATCATGTCTAACTATCCACATGCATTTCATGCCTCTACTCATGTTTTTTCTGACATAACAGTCACTTTTCATGTGACATTTTTTACAGCAAAATTACACATAACCAAAGAGTTATTTCCTTGAACCGGTTTAATAAATCTTACTTGTCTTCTTTTATAAATAGCAAATTCGTTGGAGTTAGAATTCAACCTATACTTTTGAAAACAGACTTGTTTCTTGTGTTTAAACAACTCATTTAGACCATCCATTCTTCTTTTCAAATTACCTTGTTCCTTTTTGAACAATTCACAAAGATTTGTTTTTCTATCAAGCTCAAAGTGTAAAGCAGTCTCACTCTTTTTTAAGAAATCACTTTCAGTTTTCAGTTTTTTGTTTTCTTGAAAAAGACGTGCATTGTCCTGAAGAAGAAAGCCAACTTTATATTTTAATTCCTTGTTTCTAGCATAAGATTCTTTCAAATTATCATGCAATTTTATAATGAAAGATTCAAGATCATCATCACTATCAAATTGAGAGTTAGAAGATGTTACCTCATCATCTCCAATGGCCATGAAAGTCAATTGAGCAGATTCTTCTTCCTCTTCAATTTCACCTTCGGCGTTGCATTCATTCCATGTGAACTGGAAGTTGTTGAATCTTGGTTTGCTTTCACACTTTCTCTTCTTCACTGGACACTCACACATGTAGTGTCCAGGTTGGCCGCACTCGAATTATTTATCAGTTTACTTTTTATTGAACTCTTGCTTCCCTTTGTTTCTTGTATTACTGAACTGATTTAGGAATGAGTTACTGTTTCCTCCTTTTCTGAACCTTCGTTTGTTGAGAATTCTCTTGAAACTATTTGTGATGGGAGCTAAATCACTATCATCAGCTTCCGCATCTTCTTCATCTAGGGAGGCAGAATCATCTTCATCTTGAGATGCTTTTAGAGCAATGCTCCTTCTTACTTTCGCATCCTCTTCCTCTTGCATTTGGACTTAAGCTTCAGCTCATAAGAGGTTAGAGAATTAATAAGAGATTCAATAGGTAAGGAATTTAGATCTCAAGCTTCTTCAATGGCAGTCACTTTACTCTCCCAATCCTTTGATAAAGCATTCAGAATTTTTCTGTTTTTCTCGCCGGGAGAGTATTCCTTTTCCAGTACTTCTAAATCCTTAATAAGGTCATTGAATCTACAATACATCTTATCAATATTTTCATGAAGTTCCATCTTGAACGATTCATACTTGGTAACCATAATAGACTTATTTTGTTCTCTCACATTCTCACTTCCTTCATGGATTTCTCTAAGTTTGTCCCAAATTTCTTTAGCGGACTTACAACCCTTGACTCTAAAGCACAATATGACGCATTCATGGTTTTGCATTTAAGGTGAGATGAGCTCTATCCATAGCAGTCAGTTCACTTATTATTTTTGGTCTAGATCTATGAGTATTTTCGTCTATAAGAGAGGCATCATATGGACCTTCACTAATAATAAACCATAATTCAATATCAATAGATTGCAAAAAGATAATCATTTTTTCTTTCCAACTCACATAATTTGACCCATTAAACATAGATGGTCTAATGACAGAATGTCCTTCAAAAAATATGCCATTATTGGTTGTCATATTTACTCTTAAGTCGATTGAGCTTAATCTCAAGGAGACCAAGCTCTGATACCAATTGTAAGGATCGAAGACAACCAAGTAGAAGAGATAAACAATGTAAAGATCACAAACGTAACAATAAGTAAATAAAAAGAAAAGAATTACAAACCAATTAATTACCCAACTCCTCTTGAGCTTGTAGATTAATTCAAACAAGTTTCTTCAAGTTGATGAATTACAATGACTCTTGTGTACAAAGGAAGCTTCACCTCCTCCTTGCCCCGAACTCCACTCGGTCAAGCCAGGAGGTTTTACTATCCCTCAAGACAACCCTCGCAGAGCTACACTCATGAAGTATTCGCTCACAAATGAAAAGCTTACAATAAACCACACACCACTAAGACTACAAATATTCCTTGAAGAGTATTTTCTCACTAAAATCACTCTAGATCTTTTGTATTTTCAGTGTGCAAAAGTTGTTTGAAATATCTGACCGTGTTCTAATTACAGGAGACCAAGAAAGTGCTTCATTCATGCTCCCAACAGATAGAAAGTAACTGAACAGTCAACTAGTCGTTGGGATTGTCGGACGTCCTGTACTCCTGTTTTTTGCGTCCGACAGCAGGCAGTGAGTTTTAGAAATTTTCTTCAATTCTATCGGACGTCCGGTGCAAGCTTTTTGTGCGTCCGACAGCAAACAAAGAGATTTGAGAAATCATCTTGTTTCTATCGGACGTCCGGTGGAGACATATTCAGCGTCCGATCGAGGTCAGTGATCATAGAAGACTTGGCTTATTATTTTCGGACGTCCGAGTGTGAGTTGCTCATGCGTCCGAAGTTACTCAATGGTTGTCGCCCGTCCGATATGGTCCTTTTGTTCGTCCGACAGCTATTAGCAACCTTTGTCTTCTTTCAATTGCACTTGTTCATGGAATCAAATAACTTCATAACTGAATGTATATCTTGAAGAGATATTAGTATCATCCATTTGTTTTGTAAACATCAAAAGATAGGGATCAATATCAACATTCTCCCCCATTTTGATGATGACAAAACAGTGGATGGAAAGAAACAAAAATAAGTATAAGCTCCCCCTCAAACATCGCATCCAAAACTATTAAGAGCCAAATTCATAATCTCAGAATAACTCCCCCTCACACATAGCATCCATTTCTCCCCCTTTTTGTCATCATAAGATGAGAGTAAAAAATCACATACCGTAATCCGACAACAATAAAAGCGAATCCAATATTCAAAACAAAAACAGAGAAATGATACCAGAATTCAGCAATCACCAACATACCAACATATCGCAGAGAGTTTAACAAAACAAATCATCATTAGATCAGAATAGTTCTTTTCTCTCCCTTTTTGACATCATACAAATTCAGTAAAAAATATCAAGAAAAACTCAGTTCAAACCATCAGAAATACAAAAAGAGATTTACAAAAAAATATTGTGAACAAGAATCTCATCAATCTTGCCAATATCTCCTACTTGTTAGAGTTATCATGTCTAACTATCCACATGCATTTCATGCCTCTACTCATGTTTTTTCTCACATAACAGTCACTTTTCATGTGACATTTTTTACAGCAAAATTACACATAACCAAAGAGTTATTTCCTTGAACCGGTTTAATAAATCTTACTTGTCTTCTTTTATAAATAGCAAATTCGTTGGAGTTAGAATTCAACCTATACTTTTGAAAACAGACTTGTTTCTTGTGTTTAAACAACTCATTTAGACCATCCATTCTTCTTTTCAAATTACCTTGTTCCTTTTTGAACAATTCACAAAGATTTGTTTTTCTATCAAGCTCAAAGTGTAAAGCAGTCTCACTCTTTTTTAAGAAATCACTTTCAGTTTTCAGTTTTTTGTTTTCTTGAAAAAGACGTGCATTGTCCTGAAGAAGAAAGCCAACTTTATATTTTAATTCCTTGTTTCTAGCATAAGATTCTTTCAAATTATCATGCAATTTTATAATGAAAGATTCAAGATCATCATCACTATCAAATTGAGAGTTAGAAGATGTTACCTCATCATCTCCAATGGCCATGAAAGTCAATTGAGCAGATTCTTCTTCCTCTTCAATTTCACCTTCGGAGTTGCATTCATTCCATGTGAACTGGAAGTTGTTGAATCTTGGTTTGCTTTCACACTTTCTCTTCTTCACTGGACACTCACACATGTAGTGTCCAGGTTGGCCGCACTCGAATTATTTATCAGTTTACTTTTTATTGAACTCTTGCTTCCCTTTGTTTCTTGTATTACTGAACTGATTTAGGAATGAGTTACTGTTTCCTCCTTTTCTGAACCTTCGTTTGTTGAGAATTCTCTTGAAACTATTTGTGATGAGAGCTAAATCACTATCATCAGCTTCCGCATCTTCTTCATCTAGGGAGGCAGAATCATCTTCATCTTGAGATGCTTTTAGAGCAATGCTCCTTCTTACTTTCGCATCCTCTTCCTCTTGCATTTGGACTTAAGCTTCAGCTCATAAGAGGTTAGAGAATTAATAAGAGATTCAATAGGTAAGGAATTTAGATCTCAAGCTTCTTCAATGGCAGTCACTTTACTCTCCCAATCCTTTGATAAAGCATTCAGAATTTTTCTGTTTTTCTCGCCGGGAGAGTATTCCTTTTCCAGTACTTCTAAATCCTTAATAAGGTCATTGAATCTACAATACATCTTATCAATATTTTCATGAAGTTCCATCTTGAACGATTCATACTTGGTAACCAGAATAGACTTATTTTGTTCTCTCACATTCTCACTTCCTTCATGGATTTCTCTAAGTTTGTCCCAAATTTCTTTAGCGGACTTACAACCCTTGACTCTAAAGCACAATATGACGCATTCATGGTTTTGCATTTAAGGTGAGATGAGCTCTATCCATAGCAGTCAGTTCACATATTATTTTTGGTCTAGATCTATGAGTATTTTCGTCTATAAGAGAGGCATCATATGGACCTTCACTAATAATAAACCATAATTCAATATCAATAGATTGCAAAAAGATAATCATTTTTTCTTTCCAACTCACATAATTTGACCCATTAAACATAGATGGTCTAATGACAGAATGTCCCTCAAAAAATATGGCATTATTGGTTGTCATATTTACTCTTAAGTCGATTGAGCTTAATCTCAAGGAGACCAAGCTCTGATACCAATTGTAAGGATCGAAGACAACCAAGTAGAAGAGATAAACAATGTAAAGATCAGAAACGGAACAATAAGTAAATAAAAAGAAAAGAATTACAAACCAATTAATTACCCAACTCCTCTTGAGCTTGTAGATTAATTCAAACAAGTTTCTTCAAGTTGATGAATTACAATGACTCTTGTGTACAAAGGAAGCTTCACCTCCTCCTTGCCCCGAACTCCACTCGATCAAGCCAGGAGGTTTTACTATCCCTCAAGACAACCCTCGCAGAGCTACACTCATGAAGTATTCGCTCACAAATGAAAAGCTTACAATAAACCACACACCACTAAGATTACAAATATTCCTTGAAGAGTATTTTCTCACTAAAATCACTCTAGATCTTTTGTATTTTCAGTGTGCAAAAGTTGTTTGAAATATCTGACCGTGTTCTAATTACAGGAGACCAAGAAAGTGCTTCATTCATGCTCCCAACGGATAGAAAGTAACTGAACAGTCAACTAGTCGTTGGGAGTGTCGGACGTCCTGTACTCCTGTTTTTTGCGTCCGACAGCAGGCAGTGAATTTGAGAAATTTTCTTCAATTCTATCGGACGTCCGGTGCAAGCTCTTTGTGCGTCCGACAGCAAACAAAGAGATTTGAGAAATCATCTTGTTTCTATCGGACGTCCGGTGGAGACATATTCAGCGTTCGATCGAGGTCAGTGATCATAGAAGACTTGGCTTATTATTTTCGGACGTCCGAGTGTGAGTTGCTCATGCGTCCGAAGTTACTCAATGGTTGTCGCCAGTCCGATTTGGTCCTTTTGTGCGTCCGACAGCTATTAGCAACCTTTGTCTTCTTTCAATTGCACTTGTTCATGGAATCAAATAACTTCATAACTGAATGTATATCTTGAAGAGATATTAGTATCATCCATTTGTTTTGTAAACATCAAAAGATAGGGATCAATATCAACATTCTCCCCCTTTTTGATGATGACAAAACAGTGGATGGAAAGAAACAAAAATAAGTATAAGCTCCCCTCAAACATCGCATCCAAAACTATTAAGAGCCAAATTCATAATCTCAGAATAACTCCCCCTCACACATAGCATCCATTTCTCCCCCTTTTTGTCATCATAAGATGAGAGTAAAAAATCACATACCGTAATCCGGCAACAATAAAAGCGAATCCAATATTCAAAACAAAAACAGAGAAATGATACCAGAATTCAGCAATCACCAACATACCAACATATCGCAGAGAGTTTAACAAAACAAATCATCATTAGATCAGAATAGTTCTTTTCTCTCCCTTTTTGACATCATACAAATTCAGTAAAAAATATCAAGAAAAACTCAGTTCAAACCATCAGAAATACAAAAAGAGATTTACAAAAAAAATATTGTGAACAAGAATCTCATCAATCTTGCCAATATCTCCTACTGGTTAGAGTTATCATGTCTGACTATCCACATGCATTTCATGCCTCTACTCATGTTTTTTCTCACATAACAGTCACTTTTCATGTGACATTTTTGACAGCAAAATTACACATAACCAAAGAGTTATTTTCTTGAACCGGTTTAATAAATCTTACTTGTCTTCTTTTATAAATAGCAAATTCGTTGGAGTTAGAATTCAACCTATACTTTTGAAAACAGACTTGTTTCTTGTGTTTAAACAACTCATTTAGACCATCCATTCTTCTTTTCAAATTACCTTGTTCCTTTTTGAACAATTCACAAAGATTTGTTTTTCTATCAAGCTCAAAGTGTAAAGCAGTCTCACTCTTTTTTAAGAAATCACTTTCAGTTTTCAGTTTTTTGTTTTCTTGAAAAAGACGTGCATTGTCCTGAAGAAGAAAGCCAACTTTATATTTTAATTCCTTGTTTCTAGCATAAGATTCTTTCAAACTATCATGAAATTTTATAATGAAAGATTCAAGATCATCATCACTATCAAATTGAGAGTTAGAAGATGTTACCTCATCATCTCCAATGGCCATGAAAGCCAATTGAGCAGATTCTTCTTCCTCTTCAATTTCACCTTCGGAGTTGCATTCATTCCATGTGAACTGGAAGTTGTTGAATCTTGGTTTGCTTTCACATTTTCTCTTCTTCACTGGACACTCACACATGTAGTGTCCAGGTTGGCCGCACTCGAAGCATTTATCAGTTTGCTTTTTATTGAACTCTTGCTTCCCTTTGTTTCTTGTATTACTGAACTGATTTGGGAATGAGTTACTGTTTCCTCCTTTTCTGAACCTTCGTTTGTTGAGAATTCTCTTGAAACTATTTGTGATGAGAGCTAAATCACTATCATCAGCTTCCGCATCTTCTTCATCTAGGGAGGCAGAATCATCTTCATCTTGAGATGCTTTTAGATCAATGCTCCTTCTTACTTTCGCATCCCCTTCCTCTTGCATTTTGGACTTAAGCTTCAGCTCATAAGAGGTTAGATAATTAATAAGAGATTCAATAGGTAAGGAATTTAGATCTCAAGCTTCTTCAATGGCAGTCACTTTACTCTCCCAATCCTTTGATAAAGCATTCAGAATTTTTCTGTTTTTCTCGACGGGATAGTATTCCTTTTCCAGTACTTCTAAATCCTTAATAAGGTCATTGAATCTACAATACATCTTATCAATATTTTCATGAAGTTCCATCTTGAACGATTCATACTTGGTAACCAGAATAGACTTATTTTGTTCTCTCACATTCTCACTTCCTTCATGGATTTCTCTAAGTTTGTCCCAAATTTCTTTAGCGGACTTACAACCCTTGACTCTAAAGCACAATATGACGCATTCATGGTTTTGCATTTAAGGTGAGATGAGCTCTATCTATAGCAGTTAGTTTACTTCTTGTTTTTGGTCTAAATCTATGAGTATTTTCGTCTATAAGAGAGACATCATATGGACCTTCACTAATAATAAACCATAATTCAATATCAATAGATTGCAAAAAGATAATCATTTTTTCTTTCCAACTCACATAATTTGACCCATTAAACATAGATGGTCTAATGACAGAATGTCCTTCAAAAAATATGCCATTATTGGTTGTCATATTTACTCTTAAGTCGATTGAGCTTAATCTCAAGGAGACCAAGTGTGACGCCCCGAAAAAAATGAGTTTGAGAACCCGGAAATTTTCTAATTTTCTAGGGTTTATTTTTTTAAACGCCCGCCTTTTCTACATTTTCTTTATTAGAAAAATTCCCCAGATAAAGTAATGAGCAAAAATAGTTTTAAAATGATTTTCTAGTATCGGTTAGTTTTTGAGAAATTAAGAATATATATATCGGACGTGGGACCCACTAGTGCGAAAGTTCGGAAAAATTTGGCCAATAAGATTAAGTTCCGGATACTGAGTGAAATTTATCGGGTGTTAAGAGAGAAGAAGAGGAGGTGATTTGATTGATGTGAGAGAGACTTAAAGGATAGAAATGCATTTAATAGAGTGCCAAGTGGCACTTTCTCATTGGTTGGACTTTTTGACTTTTTACCCTTAAGTTAAATATCTCAAAAATTGACTAAAAATCACCATTTTTCACTCCTTGGTGGCCGACTCTCTTAAGCTCAAGAAGGAAGAAGATTTCTCCAATTTTCAAGCTTCCATTTAGCTCAATCTTCCAAACCAATTGCATCAACTAGTTTCTACTCCATAAAAGTCTTCCATTAGGTGCTAGTAAGTTGTTTGGTGAAGTTTTTTAAGGAAGCTAAGGTGTTCTACAACTCCCTCTCTCTTGTTTACTAGGTAAGTGATGATTACACTTCCTCTTACACCTAATGATGTTTAATTTGTGCCTAGTGGTGGCTAAAGTGTTGAAATTTGTGGTTTATTTCTTGGTTTGAGGTGAATTGGTGAAGTTTTTATTTTTTTTGAGGAATTTTCTGGTTTAATGTGATCATGGTGTTGTAGTTATTTATGATGGTTGGTAATAAGGGGTTATGACTCTAGTGGATGTAAATGATTGATAATTGCAACCAATTTTGGGTTTGGAAGGAATTTGAGGAAGTTAGGGTTTCATGACCCCCTTTTCTGTCCGGTTTTGGATCATATGGTTAGAGGCCGAATTGGCCTTTTCTTAAAACATGAAAGTTGTAGGTATTGATGTGTTTGAGGTGCCTGTAAAATTTCAGGGCATTTGGAGTAGTGTAGAATGAGATATGTCGTGCGTTCTGGGTGATCAGAATGTGCGAACTGCGATTGTAATCGTTTGTTTTGACTGGAATTGCTTTGGATTTGGATGTTGGTGTCTTCTGATGAAATGTAGCTTGATGTCCTAGATACCATATGCCTTTGGAATCAATGCATTTGGACCTGTATAGACTGAGTTGGACTAATTACAGCATTGTGTAATTTGTAAACCTGCAATCTCGGTTCTGGTTTGGTATTCTGCATGTTTGACCTAGTTGTGCTAGGATTTGGACTGAGTGACCTTCTACATTGTTGTAGCCCTGGTTCTTAGCTTCGAAATGGTGGGTCTTGCACCTTCATCCGACAATCGTAGCGCCTTTGGTACCATTACCGCAAAATGACGTCAAAACTGTTTTTCTGGTTTTGCGTTTAACTTTCATTTCCGGACTTTTCCCTAGCTTGACTGGTACTACTTGGAGCTTGCTGAATGGCTGTTGGATGAACTTGTTGTTGTGTGTGTACCTTTGGGATGGAATGAGGAAATAATGAAGCCATGATGGCTGGAAAAGTAAGCAAATTCAGGGGAAGTGCTGTCCGAACTTTGAAAGGACTTGATTGCATTGAGTGTATGATGGATGATTGCTGAGCCATTGAGGTGAGTGACCTCAAACTATTTCTAAAATTATTTATGAACCGTTTCTTGAATTATTTACTTTTGAACTGTTTTCAAAGTTACTTTTGGAACTGTTTTCTTACATATCATGCGTGCTTGCATATCAGTGTCTTGTTATTATTGATTTTGCTTTCAATGATTGTTAAAACGAGTTTTCTAGGTGAGTGTGTACTTTATCGCACTCGACCTAAATAAATATGAAATTTTCAATGATTAATTATTGAATGCTACTTGCGCATGAATGTAAGCCTTTTGGGCTGAACTGGCCATTGCCCCTTGTTACCGGTCGTCTCGAGCCAGAAGCGGACTCGGTCGGGCGACTAGGAACTTGGGTGAACGTTTCGGTATACTCGAGTATTACCTTGTAGGTTGGTGGAGCCTGGCCAAAAGCCAGGGACGGGGTGAATGAATGCACGAATGAAACCAAATGCAATGAAATGACAGGAGAACGAACGTATCCTTTTCATGAATGTTACTATCGCTTTCCATTGTAAATGTTTCTTGAATTATTGATACTCCATATTGAAATGACATCATTGAAATGAACTATTGTTAAACAGATTTGATTACTGATTTTACTGGTTACTCGCTGAGCTTCTAGCTCACCCCAAAATGTTTTATTCCCCTCCACAGGGCTCAAGGCGAAGGAAGGGCTTGTAGTGTTTATTCATGGATTATCTCATGTATGGACTGAATTTGGATTTCCTTTTGTGTAATCATTCATATTGGGATTGTATTGAACGTTTAGAATTGCTTGGATGTGTAATAGGCTAGTTTTGGACTTCCTCCTGTATAATAATTGGGATCATGGATCAGAGTGGCGCAGTGGAAGCGTGGACGCTTCGCTTTTGATATGTAAAGTTTGGGACCTTTGATTTATATTTGATATATATATATCTTGAAATTCAATTGAGGACTTTAGTGAACGACTGAGTCCCGGCGAGAGCTGGGCAGGCGGCCCGCCGAACCCTCTGGTTCGCCTCAGGGGGAGGTGGGGCCGTGACAATTGGTATCAGAGCTTAGGCTTCAGATCTCTGTAGTGTATCCTAGGCTTGAAGTTTAGGATGCCGGACTGTGGGTTTGATTTGACTCTTGAGAGATTTTTGCGGGATGTCTTGACTTGATTGGTACAAGAGGGAATGTCGAGGACGACATTCTTTTAAGGAGGGGAGATTGTGACGCCCCGAAAAAAATGAGTTTGAGAACCCGGAAATTTTCTAATTTTCTAGGGTTTATTTTTTTAAACGCCCGCCTTTTCTACATTTTCTTTATTAGAAAAATTCCCCAGATAAAGTTTATGAGCAAAAATAGTTTTAAAATGATTTTCTAGTATCGGTTAGTTTTTGAGAAATTAAGGATATATATATCGGACGTGGGACCCACTAGTGCGAAAGTTCGGAAAAATTTGGCCAATAAGATTAAGTTCCGGATACTGAGTGAAATTTATCGGGTGTTAAGAGAGAAGAAGAGGAGGTGATTTGATTGATGTGAGAGAGACTTAAAGGATAGAAATGCATTTAATAGAGTGCCAAGTGGCACTTTCTCATTGGTTGGACTTTTTGACTTTTTACCCTTAAGTTAAATATCTCAAAAATTGACTAAAAATAACCATTTTTCACTCCTTGGTGGCCGACTCTCTTAAGCTCAAGAAGGAAGAAGATTTCTCCAATTTTCAAGCTTCCATTTAGCTCAATCTTCCAAACCAATTGCATCAACTAGTTTCTACTCCATAAAAGTCTTCCATTAGGTGCTAGTAAGTTGTTTGGTGAAGTTTTTTAAGGAAGCTAAGGTGTTCTACAACTCCCTCTCTCTTGTTTACTAGGTAAGTGATGATTACACTTCCTCTTACACCTAATGATGTTTAATTTGTGCCTAGTGGTGGCTAAAGTGTTGAAATTTGTGATTTATTTCTTGGTTTGAGG
Source organism: Coffea eugenioides (assembly GCF_003713205.1). Taxonomy (NCBI): domain Eukaryota; kingdom Viridiplantae; phylum Streptophyta; class Magnoliopsida; order Gentianales; family Rubiaceae; genus Coffea; species Coffea eugenioides. The sequence goes on from NW_020864571.1 coordinate 19,362, forward strand.
TGAATTGGTGAAGTTTTTATTTTTTTTGAGGAATTTTCTGGTTTAATGTGATCATGGTGTTGTGGTTATTTATGATGGTTGGTAATAAGGGGTTATGACTCTAGTGGATGTAAATGATTGATAATTGCAACCAATTTTGGGTTTGGAAGGAATTTGAGGAAGTTAGGGTTTCATGACCCCCTTTTCTGTCCGGTTTTGGATCATATGGTTAGAGGCCGAATTGGCCTTTTCTTAAAACATGAAAGTTGTAGGTATTGATGTGTTTGAGGTGCCTGGAAAATTTCAGGGCATTTGGAGTAGTGTTGAATGAGATATGTCGTTTTTACTGTTGCTGTTCTGGGTGATCAGAATGTGCGAACTGCGATTGTAATCGTCTGTTTTGACTGGAATTGCTTTGGATTTGGATGTTGGTGTCTTCTGATGAAATGTAGCTTGATGTCCTAGATACCATATTCCTTTGGAATCAATGCATTTGGACCTGTATAGACTGAGTTGGACTAATTACAGCATTGTGTAATTTGTAAACCTGCAATCTCGGTTCTGGTTTGGTATTCTGCATGTTTGACCTAGTTGTGCTAGGATTTGGACTGAGTGACCTTCTACATTGTTGTAGCCCTTGTTCTTAGCTTCGAAATGGTGGGTCTTGCACCTTCATCCGACAATCGTAGCGCCTTTGGTACCATTACCGCAAAATGACGTCAAAACTGTTTTTCTGGTTTTGCGTTTAACTTTCATTTCCGGACTTTTCCCTAGCTTGATTGGTACTACTTGGAGCTTGCTGAATGGCTGTTGGATGAACTTGTTGTTGTGTGTGTATCTTTGGGATGGAATGAGGAAATAATGAAGCCATGATGGCTGGAAAAGTAAGCAAATTCAGGGGAAGTGCTGTCCGAACTTTGAAAGGACTTGATTGCATTGAGTGTATGATGGATGATTGCTGAGCCATTGAGGTGAGTGACCTCAAACTATTTCTAAAATTATTTATGAACCGTTTCTTGCATTATTTACTTTTGAACTGTTTTCAAAGTTACTTTTGGAACTGTTTTCTTACATATCATGCGTGCTTGCATATCAGTGTCTTGTTATTATTGATTTTACTTTCAATGATTGTTAAAACGAGTTTTCTAGGCGAGTGTGTACTTTATCGCACTCGACCTAAATAAATATGAAATTTTCAATGATTAATGATTGAATGCTACTTGCGCATGAATGTAAGCCTTTTGGGCTGAACTGGCCATTGCCCCTTGTTACCGGTCGTCTCGAGCCAGAAGCGGACTCGGTCGGGCGACTAGGAACTTGGGTGAACGTTTCGGTATACTCGAGTATTACCTTGTAGGTTGCTGGAGCCTGGCCAAAAGCCAGGGACGGGGTGAATGAATGCACGAATGAAACAAAATGCAATGAAATGACAGGAGAACGAACGTATCCTTTTCATGAATGTTACTATCGCTTTCCATTGTAAATGTTTTCTTGAATTATTGATACTCCATATTGAAATGACATCATTGAAATGAACTATTGTTAAACAGATTTGATTACTGATTTTACTGGTTACTCGCTGAGCTTCTAGCTCACCCCAAAATGTTTTATTCCCCTCCACAGGGCTCAAGGCGAAGGAAGGGCTTGTAGTGCTTTATTCATGGATTATCTCATGTATGGACTGAATTTGGATTTCCTTTTGTGTAATCATTCATACTGGGATTGTATTGAACGTTTAGAATTGCTTGGATGTGTAATAGGCTAGTTTTGGACTTCCTCCTGTATAATAATTGGGATCATGGATCAGAGTGGCGCAGTGGAAGCGTGGACGCTTCGCTTTTGATATGTAAAGTTTGGGACCTTTGATTTATATTTGATATATATATAACTTGAAATTCAATTGAGGACTTTAGTGAACGACTGAGTCCCGGCGAGAGCTGGGCAGGCGGCCCGCCGAACCCTCTGGTTCGCCTCAGGGGGAGGTGGGGCCGTGACAATTGGTATCAGAGCTTAGGCTTCAGATCTCTGTAGTGTATCCTAGGCTTGAAGTTTAGGATGCCGGACTGTGGGTTTGAATTGACTCTTGAGAGATTTTTGCGGGATGTCTTGATGATTGGTACAAGAGGTAAATAGAATGGTCGAGGACGACATTCTTTTAAGGAGGGGAGATTGTGACGCCCCGAAAAAAATGAGTTTGAGATTCGGAAATTTTTTTAATTTTCTAGGTTTATTTTTTTAAAACGCCCGCCTTTTCTACATTTTTTTCTTTATTAGAAAAATTCCCAGATAAAGTTTATGAGCAAAAATAGTTTTAAAATGATGTTTCTAGTATCGGTTAGTTTTTGAGAAATTAAGGATATATATATCGGACGTGGGACCCACTAGTGCGAAAGTTCGAAAAAATTTGGCCAATAAGATTAAGTTCCGGATACTGAGTGAAATTTATCGGGTGTTAAGAGAGAAGAAGAGGAGGTGATTTGATTGATGTGAGAGAGACTTAAAGGATAGAAATGCATTTAATAGAGTGCCAAGTGGCACTTTCTCATTGGTTGGACTTTTTGACTTTTTACCCTTAAGTTAAATATCTCAAAAATTGACTAAAAATCACCATTTTTCACTCCTTGGTGGCCGACTCTCTTAAGCTCAAGAAGGAAGAAGATTTCTCCAATTTTCAAGCTTCCATTTAGCTCAATCTTCCAAACCAATTGCATCAACTAGTTTCTACTCCATAAAAGTCTTCCATTAGGTGTTAGTAAGTTGTTTGGTGAAGTTTTTTAAGGAAGCTAAGGTGTTCTACAACTCCCTCTCTCTTGTTTACTAGGTAAGTGATGATTACACTTCCTCTTACACCTAATGATGTTTAATTTGTGCCTAGTGGTGGCTAAAGTGTTGAAATTTGTGATTTATTTCTTGGTTTGAGGTGAATTGGTGAAGTTTTTATTTTTTTTGAGGAATTTTCTGGTTTAATGTGATCATGGTGTTGTGGTTATTTATGATGGTTGGTAATAAGGGGTTATGACTCTAGTGGATGTAAATGATTGATAATTGCAACCAATTTTGGGTTTGGAAGGAATTTGAGGAAGTTAGGGTTTCATGACCCCTTTTTCTGTCCGGTTTTGGATCATATGGTTAGAGGCCGAATTGGCCTTTTCTTAAAACATGAAAGTTGTAGGTATTGATGTGTTTGAGGTGCCTGGAAAATATCAGGGCATTTGGAGTAGTGTTGAATGAGATATGTCGTTTTTACTGTTGCTGTTCTGGGTGATCAGAATGTGCGAACTGCGATTGTAATCGTCTGTTTTGACTGGAATTGCTTTGGATTTGGATGTTGGTGTCTTCTGATGAAATGTAGCTTGATGTCCTAGATACCATATTCCTTTGGAATCAATGCATT